>NW_007804499.1:0-1101 GCF_000696425.1 Galeopterus variegatus | reverse complement strand
AAATTTTTCCCCTATTCATGAGATATAAAAGTCTTGAAATTCTGATTTAATTTCAAGCTTCTGTTAGACTCCAAACAAAATATGAAATTCAACTGACATCATCTCTCTTACTGCTGAGACACTGTCATAGTTAATACACTATATATACCCAACTATTAGTGGGAACAAAAACCACTGAAACTTATATTCTAGTCACTATCATATTTATAGTAGTGTGCAGGTGCTCATTAAATTTCTGATGGTTTTGATTACAACGATTTGGTCCTAGGAATTTTTATTGAAATATACATGAATTATATCTCACCATTTAATGTGGCCTAAATAATATTCAACTGATTTTTTTGTAAACTTTTTATGCTTATCTAATACATAGTAGGTAAGCACTCAATTAAAATCCATTGAAGGAATAAATGAATGATGCTTAGACAGCAATAAAGGGATTCATACTTATTTCAGCTATTTCCAAATACCTGTCAAAGAGATTTAATTCTGAAGTGAAACTTATTTGAAGACATAGAACTGACCCTAGACTAACCCTAGAATGTCCATTCAGGTGAAATTTTATGTTTCTGTGTGATTCTGTATGAATAAAGTACTTCTGGAATTATAAAGCTTTAGGGAGAGCATAAAAAGTTTTGAAGGGGTCTGAAAGCTATTGAATTGAAATAATACTCAAAATGTTATGAGTATATGCAAATTTTATGGGAAGAAAATATAACAGTTATCAGATGCTGAAATGGGTGCAGAAAACATTTAAAAAATATATTAAGAATGGCACCTCTACGGAAAGTATCACTTCTTCACTTCACATTGTATTCTATCATAAACATTCATCAGGAATTTTTTTATTTTGGTTGAAAGGGAACATAGTAATAGTAACAGAACATAAAAAAGTAGAGGTTGGAAATGAAATTTATGTTTTCCCAAAGCCTTCTTTCATTTGAAACTCAATATTAATTTAAAAAAAACGACTGCACCCAATATTACACTCAATTCCAATAGGCTTGATTTTTATTATTATTATATCTTTTCTTGGAACATTTTTCTGTGATATCTTAGAATATTGATGTTGGTACGTTTTTAACAGTAGATGCAAAAGCA
>NW_007804498.1:0-1101 GCF_000696425.1 Galeopterus variegatus | reverse complement strand
GTTCTTAGCACTCCCTTAAATGTTTGACCACAGACCGTGGGTGGGATGAGTGTCATTTATTTAGAGGGACAGGGGCATCATTTGGGAGTGTGGGATACCAGCGACCCCACTGGCAATGGGTGCTTCGTCCTAGATGGAATTTCTAGGAACCAATGCAAAACACACATGTTGGATTTCTCCTAGCCAAGCGAGAGAGCTGGGGTAGGTACACCCCTGCTCCCATTTGTCACCGGTTATGGGCGACACCCCATTCCCCAGGGAGTGTTGTCTCTCCTGTGCTCATACAGGCAAAATGGGTTCTGACTACCCAGAAGCAGACCATCCACTGAGATACTCCTGGGGTCAGGCTGTTGTGTATGGAAATACAAAGAAATAGCTCAGGTGGTACCTCAGGCTTCAGCTACAGTGAGGTACAGAAAAGTGGCAGCTAGAGTCGGCTGAATGGTGGTCCCCAAAAAGATAGGTCCAAGTCCTAATCCCCAGATCCTGTGGATGTGAACTTATTTGGAGAAAGGGTCTTTGCAGATGTGATTCGGTTAAATATCTTGAGATGAGGAGATTATTCTGGATTATCCAGGTGGGCTCTGAATCCAATGACAGTTGTCCTTATAAGAGACATACAGAGGGGCTGGCCGGTTAGTTCACTGGTTAGAGTGTGGTGCTGATAACAACAGGTCAAGGGTCCAGATCCTCGTACTGGCCAGCTACCGAAAAGGAAAGAGAGAGAGACAGAGACAGAGACAGGGACAGATAAGATATAAATAAGAGATGACCACATGACATGAGGTGGAGGTTGGACTGATGGGGTCACACACCAAGGAATGCTGGCAGCCACCAAAAGCTGGAAAAGGCAAGAACTGATTCTTCCCTAGAGCTTTCGGAGGACACACGACCCTGCCGACACCTTGATTTAGGACTTCTGATCTCCAGAATTGTGCAAGAATACATTTCTGTTGCTTTAAGCCACCTAGTTTGTGGTCATTTGTTACAATAGTCCTGGGAAATGAATACGGCTGTCTGTTACCACTTATCACAAAAAAGAGAATAAAAACAATATGTACTTGCGTGCGTAGATATCATTTTCTCTAGGACAGTGGCTCA
>NW_007804497.1:0-1101 GCF_000696425.1 Galeopterus variegatus | reverse complement strand
GATTTTTTTATTGGTTTCTATATTTTTCTCCAAGTAATTTCCATCACATTGCATATGAATGACACAAATTTTATTCTGGCCTGAAGAAAGGAAGCAACTCTCAGTCTGACAGACATTAAGTTAATGATTTAAAGACAGTTAAATGTATATGACGGAGAAATAAACAATAAATCTGGTAAGTGAGGTCTAACATTTGGGGCAAATTAAAGGTTAGTGCTAAGAGGTGAGACTTTAACCAAGAGGTAATACAAAGCCGTAGATTTGTTGTACACATCAGCAACACAAATTCTACTGTAGAAAAATAAATGTAATGCTAAATACAATATGTATGAGAGGAGATTTCATTTCCACATTGTCCAAATTGGCATAAAACTAAACCTGTTAATTCAAAATTATTAGTTCAGGGTGATTCCTGAAGGCAAGGCAAGATGGCAGCCTAGAGGTGCCCAATGTTCAATCCTCCCACAGAAAGGGACCAGAACAAGAAATGGACAGCATGGGGGAGAGCATCAGTGGTAGAGTAAGGAAGGGCAGTGGAATCCTGATGAGGACCTTGTGAGGCACAAAAAGTAAGCAGGATGGTGTAGAGAAAAGAAAGAAGGACATGGCTTCAGCCAATGACATGTCTGACACCAGGATCACTGCAGGAGGAATTCCCCCTTATGGTGAAAAGAATCTGCTTAGCTGTGAGTATTTCCCAGTGGTAACCTTCCTCTTGTTCAAACCCCAACCCACCCTGAACACCACCATGGTCATCTGTGTGTCTGTCTAGTCCCAGAGCCATGTCCCTTCTTCCACACAGGAGTTTGTCCCATGCAGTCACCCAATGAAGTCACTAGCCTTCTAGCTGTGCACACTGCCCAACCACTTGGCCATCTATGCAGTCCCAATCATGGGGCCATTTGCATGGGTCCAACCATCTGGCTGCCCACACAGTCCTGCCCACCCATGTGGGCCCAGCTATTGAGGTGCCCATGTGGCCCCAGCCACCCCAGCTGCCTGTGCAGCCCCAGACATCCAGCCACATATGTAGCCCCAGGTGCTGATGCAGCTACTGATGCCCCCTGGAACTAGTGAGTTTACTTGGAACAAATGAGTACA
>NW_007804496.1:0-1101 GCF_000696425.1 Galeopterus variegatus | reverse complement strand
TTTTTTTTTTTTTTTTTTTTTTTTTTTTTTTTTTTAACCAGCCCAAATCAAGTAAAACTGAATCCTTCTAAACCAGCCAGTGTCAGCCACTTTTGTTGATTCTGATGTTTTGTTTAAACATGATAATATTGGAGAGATAAGAAAGGGCCCACATTACAGAAGCTTTTCCATGATAAATGTTGAGATAAATTGACCTTCTGTGGTTGTGAGGTTTTACTGAGCAGTAGATAAAGAGGAGAAAGTAGACATTTTCATGGATGTAGAAAGATGCCTAAGATGTTAGTGAAAAAAAGGAAGTTGCTGTATAGTATTATGATCCTCTTTACATTTCATACATAAGTACACACAGCCCTGCCGTTGTTCACAGAGGACACCACTGAGTGGTGAGGCTTATGTTTTTCGTGTTATTATCACCTGTACTGTTTGTTTCTACCAAAATACATTTCATGGTTTATGAATACACACACACAAGGGTACTTCCAAAAGTTCATACAAAGATTCATACTATCTTTTAATTATATTTTTCCACGAACTTTTGAAAGTACCCACGCGCGTGTGTGTGTATGTGTGTGTATATACACTCCTGTCAGTAATTAAATGGGGAGAAAAAGCAAATTTCTTTAAGGAGAGAAGAGTCAGGGGGAGTGCTTTTTCCTTTCCCTTATTTGAGCAAATGTAGGTATCATTATAATCTCATTTGACCTCCTTAGTCTTCATTTTGTAGATCCGACAGGCCACCAAGCCTATTACAGACTATTATGGTTTCTCAAGTTAATCTAAATAATTCTTATAACAAATTGGAAATAAGATTGCTTATGACAAAGAGCTTTATGGATTCTCTGTTCCTGCATGTGGCATTAGTAGTGTCTCACACATGCATCCAGTTTACCTTTGTTCCCATTTCTAATTTCCTAAGTAAGTTCAGCACTTTCTAAATGGCAGTTGGGCTGAAGGCATTAGAGATTTAAGCCTAAAAGTGTTCTGCTGGTGGAACCCAGGACCTGGAAATGACAGGTTGAACATTCAGGCCTTCATTCACTCATTCATTCACCAAATATTGAGCATCTACTGTGCAGTGATGGGCCTCAGCCCAGCTCTTGA
>NW_007804495.1:0-1101 GCF_000696425.1 Galeopterus variegatus | reverse complement strand
CAGAAAATGGTGGAGCAGGGAGAGGGAACAGATTCTTTGTGCTCTCTTTTTAAAGGAACCATGCCCCTGACCACCATTTCTAATCCATTCACTATGGTATGGTCCTACAATCCAATCACCTCTTCAAGGCCCCACCCTCAACAGTTACAGTGGGGATTAAGCCTCAGTGAGGTTGGGGTAACAGCCAATCTACCGCACCCAGGATCCCTCTCACTTGCTGAAAAATTTGGAACAGAGAATAGCTTGGACACAGAGGTGGGAAATGATGTGTGCTGAGCATGGTAACAGGTTAGCAGGGGATACCTTCACAGACAAACTTCCAATGGCTGGGGCAGTCTTCCTTGAGCATAGCAGGTATGTGGTTTGAAGTTTAACAATATTATTACACAGTAGAAAGTAGAGGGGCCGGCCCGGTGGTGCACCGCTACAGTGCGCCGCTTGGGAGTGCAGTGGCACTCCCGCCGAGGGTTCGGATCCCACGTACAGACCGGTTCCCGCTCACTGGCTGAGCGAGGTGCGGGCGTGGCACTGAGGGTTGCTATCCGTTGCCGGACATGAAAAAAAAGAAAAAAAAAAAAAGAAAGTAGAAAGGCTTCCACAGCAAGCTCAGCCCTGAACTAGGTATAACGGGCTCAGAAGGTGAGAGAGAAAGCACCAGGTGTGGCCTTGAGCAAACCTGTGATATTACCAAACTTTGCATATCTGCACCTTCTCTGGGCACCTATAGTGTCCTTGTTCTCTGAATCCATCAAAATTGCTTATAGCAAAGATTTTGCACCCATGGATATGACTGTAAGTCACGGACTTCTTTCTGTAAGGGCAGGTGTATAAGTGGGAAAAGTGCTTTAGGAATTAAGAAACAGGTAGAGAAAGTAATTCTTTTCAAACGTGTTTTATTTTATCTTATGTTTTTATTTCTCTGGATGGCACTGGAAGGCAAAGATACCTACCCCTAGTCACCTTCACTTGATTGGAGATACTGTGATAATACTACAGAGTAGGGCAGTAGAGGAGGTACAATAGTGATTTCCACAGCTTAGGTTGCTTCTTGAAGGATTAGGTATTCACCCAGGATTTGAGAGAGGGAGGGATGTTCCAGGT
>NW_007804494.1:0-1101 GCF_000696425.1 Galeopterus variegatus | reverse complement strand
ACTTGTACTAAGCCTATCTGACCCTTAAAATCCTTCCCAACTCAGATTCTATGATTATGATAATTGTTACTAACAATTCCCATTTTCTTAAATGTTTATTATGTATAAGGCTCTAAGCAATTTATCCACTGTCATAGGAGGTATTATTATTCCCATTTTACAGATGAATACGCTGAGGTTGAGGGTTGAGTAGCTTGCAAGGTCATCCAAGAGTAGGGGAAAAATCGAGTTCTATCTGATCTGAAAATCCATGGTACATTTCACCATTGGGCTGTTCCATTCGCTGATCACAACATAACTGAATGGAGTCCAAGAGTCTGGCTGTGACATTCACTGATATCTCTCATAATATTACCAGTGAATACCTGCTGAACATGAACCACTACAAAACGGGACTACACATTTCTTTTATTATTGTTGAATTTTTTGACATGCTTCTAAACCAGATCAAAAATTTTAAGATTGCCTTGAGTTTACAGCTGCTTTAAATACACTAATAAATTTCTAATTATCTCAGAATTGCATATTTACTACACATATTAGTAAGCAGTATAAACACAGCGATTAAGATTTTTAGTTCTGCCTATTCATCTATAAAATGGGGATACAACCTATTTCATAGGATTGTTGTGTGAGATTTAAGTGAAGTCATGTATGTGCTTAGCTGCACATATCACACACTATAATGATCAAACAACATCGCTGTTGCTCTCCTATTTTGGAATTGGGTCTAAAAGCAAAAACATTCTTTTAGGTTAAGCAAAAATAAAAGAACTAAATAACTGGTGAATGAATCTGAATTTGAACTAGTGAATGAATTTATGCTATAAACCTGGAATCAGGCATCTGATTTGGG
Organism: Galeopterus variegatus; assembly: GCF_000696425.1. Taxonomy (NCBI): domain Eukaryota; kingdom Metazoa; phylum Chordata; class Mammalia; order Dermoptera; family Cynocephalidae; genus Galeopterus; species Galeopterus variegatus. The sequence continues at coordinate 245 of NW_007804494.1, read as the reverse complement.
GGCAGATTTGATATTTGATTTCTAGAGAAACCAGATGTTTCCCCCTTTTCTTGTTTTTTTTCTTTTAAGAGGACATAAAAAAAATTAGAATATCTTTTAGTGTAGGAAAGGTTTAAGAAAAGAGCTGTGGAAATTAATTAATGGAGAAAGAGAAGTCTAAATACAGCATAGTTAAGCAAGGAACAGGAGAAACATGGTAACTAAAAATAACTCAATCACAAAAACCAAGAGGAAGCTGTAGTGAG
>NW_007804493.1:0-1101 GCF_000696425.1 Galeopterus variegatus | reverse complement strand
TTCTCTACACAGATGTTACTTTCTCCCTAAGTCCTTGCAAGGTCTCCCAGTATTAAACAGCTCCCACCTCCCCCAGCGATTTCTGCTTCTCCTCCCAGTCTTATCCTTCTCTTCCATGTTTAGCATCATTTGGCATAGTCTATATTTTACTTACTGATGTGCTTATTACTATCTTTCCCCCATTAGAAGGCAAGCTTCATGCAGGTAGAGATTTGTCTTTCTTCTTTTTTGAATCACAAGTGCCTACACCAATGTTGTCACATAGCAGATGCTCAATCAATATTAACTAATGAATAAATACATTAATAAATTAATTTTGAAGCAGACTGAGCCTGGGATCATGTGAGAAGGATACACTTAATGAGGGAGAGACGATGTCAATAATACACAAGCAAGTTGTAGTGGGAGGGGCTGGAAGGTGGGCACAATTTAAAATCAAATTAAAACTCTTAAGCCAAGGAAAGAAATATGAGATTTATTTAGCACCTGTGTGCCAAGCCCCATGTTATCACTATTAAATATTTACTATTTAATGACTGCTTATAGTATGTGTCACAGGTGACATGACTGGTGTGCCCAAGAATACAGAGCAAGGAAGAACTGGAGTGGGGATTCATACCTAAGACAGCCCAATCCCAAAGCTGCTGTCCTTCCCCATACCAAAACGCCTGCTAGAAGGGATTCCCCTGCTCGGCCATTGCTAAAGCACTTCGTTCCAAGGCACGTTCTCTTAGAGTTTAATGTTTACGTATCTTCTTCTCCTTTCATTAGGAGGTGAATTTCTTTACCCCGCCCCCCCTCATGTTTGGCACAGTACCCAACCTGCACATAGTAGGAACCTACAGAATGTTTGTGAACATGAGTTTTACCAAGGATTGGCTCTGCTTGAAAGCATGTGTTGGCAATTCTCAGCCCTTCTTTCTGGTAGCTTCCTTCTGCTGCATCATTGTGTGATTGTTTGGGGGAACAGCTTGGGCTGTTTTTTTTTTTTTCTGGTCTCTGTTTTAATAATTAATACCCTCTTCTTGGAAGTGAAGTTCATCCAAGAACAATCATAAACAAATGAAAGCTAAGCTGTGAAATAGTGGCTGGAGAGGGAAA
>NW_007804492.1:0-1101 GCF_000696425.1 Galeopterus variegatus | reverse complement strand
CATATGGTGAACATTGCCCTTCCAATATTTGTTGCAATCCCCTTTTTCTTACAATCCTCACATTTCCTAAAGAACTTAGGAAAAGATCCCATAGGACTGAATAAAAAAGTTTAGGATACAGTCAACACATGCTCTTGGAACACATGGACGCAATATTGAAGGATAGGGTCTAGCCTCTTAAAATACCTTCCAGCTCAGTGTCTGCGGGGGGCAATCTATGTGTTCTTCTCTTGTTTCCTGTAGAATTTCATAACAGCTTTGCCCTATTCTTAGTTCATGAGTCTAGGATTCTAAACTTCCACAGTCTGGCATATGTCATTTCCGAAGTTTCTTCTCTGTTTCTCTCAGGAAGTTTATGGGACCAGTGTGCAAATAGGACTCCACAACTTTTTAACAGGTAATTCATACCAGAAGTCTTTGCAACTCCAGCCCCTTTGCCTGCCAGGGTCTGTGTGTCATGGTGGGTCATAGGATACAACTCATATAATTACCTCTTCCCTGATTTCATTCAGGGTTAAAATGTAGTTCTTTGAAATAATAGAGTGAATCAGTCTCCCCAACAGTGGCTTTTAATCTTTTTCTAGATCATTGAGAATCTGAAGAAACATTTTAGTAGAAAATATACATTAATGGAAGATTTTACCTTTCATTTTAGTTTTTCCATAGATCCTGAAGTTATCCATGGGTCCTTGTACCTTCTACTTTAGAAATGTTATTTATGTAAAAACACTTTGTCTCCTGTTAATGGAGAATGGAGATATCTTTCTTCTGGATTCATTCAGGATTCTTCATGATAACCTTTATCTTTGTATCCAAGGAAATTATTATATTTCATTTCATCTTGGATAAGGAGAATATTTACCTGAAAAGAACAAATGATAATTTATTTTCTGCCTTTTTGGGGGAACATTGGTAGGTTGAAGTAATGGAAATAAATGAATGCAATCAGAAAGAAAAATAAGAAAAAAAAAGCATTAGTATGAGATAGTAATAATAATGTAGATAGAATGTTCCAAATCACGTAGAGTAAATAAACATTGCATCTTATAAGCAAATAGTTCAACAGCAGTATAATAAGGTAAATAACAATTGTGGGGGGGG
>NW_007804491.1:0-1101 GCF_000696425.1 Galeopterus variegatus | reverse complement strand
AGCTAAATTAGTATTGCTAACAGAAGCTCAATAAATGTCTGAAATTTTTTTTTATATGTACCTTTGTTCACATAGAGTATGTCAAAACAGAATTAATATTTGTAGGCCATTATTATTACAGTATGTGCATTTTCTTAATTGAGTTATATATATTAACATTTTTCTCATTAATCTTATTGATACTGGATGACTACAGAAAGCTATCTCCCAAGAACTTGGAAAGAAGAGAAATAAGAATTCCCTGACAATTAAATTATAAAATCAACTTTTACTAAGAGAAGTTATCTGCCATAACAGCTGGATAACTTCCTCAAAGTAAATAATTGGAAGGTATTCAAAGAAAAATGTATTACTATGTTAAGGCTGTGGAATATCTGAAGTGCAGAAAAAGAAAGAGCTGGAGAAAAAAATCAACAGAAAATATTCCGAACCGCCCCATAGGAAGAAGAGCAGATGCTGACCTAGATGGGCGAGCCCTAGCCAGCACACCTGGAGTACACTGGCCCAAGTCATGGCTGCCTCTAGAGGTGGGGCGCCTCTGGAGCGATATCGCTACAGCATTCTTTCCTGAGATTAACTAAATTCCTTTCATTTTGACCTACTTACTGATTTGGCAAGAAACAGGAAGAAATGATCTGCTCATATGGACCTGATCATATGGCTCATTCTGGCTCCTGTGAAGTTCTTTGTTACTGTGAATTAGTAAATTGACCTCTTATGCCTAAATCAGCCCATGTGCATTTTAATTAGTACAAGTCAGCCACTCAGGGCCTGATGACCTCACAGTACTGATTAGAGAGGTAAGTGGCAAAGCCTAGTGCTGAAAACTGTAAGATCATCAGTCATATAGACCTGGGTTCAAATGCAGAGTTCTGCCTTTCACTAGGCCTGTGATTCTAAGCAAGTTTTAACTCCCCTAAGCCTCATTTTACACATTGATAAAACGTGCAAAAAATTCTTCCTGTATAGGGTGATTGGAGGATTAAATATAGTAAAGTCTGTGAAGTGCTGTCATCATTAAGAGTCTCTGGGTTTTCAGCACGTAGGAAACACCCCCATGACCAACACCCCAACACCCTCCCCTGTGAGTCCCCACCTACG
>NW_007804490.1:0-1101 GCF_000696425.1 Galeopterus variegatus | reverse complement strand
CCTTTCAGGAGCTCGCAGTGTCTCTGAGGATTGGGACCTCTCTTTTATTTATCTTTTATTTCCTGTTGTTGCTTGCACTGTAGGGTTTTTTGTGTTTGTTTTGTTTTTTGGTCATTTGATGCTCGATACATCAGGTCTATCTCAGTGCCCCTTTGAGTCCTGCCTCCACTTGGCCTTTCTGACCCGTGGGGTCTTGTTCCAGGGGGCTGTGGTCTGTGAAGGGGCCTGAGGAGCCTGGCCCCTGCCCCGCTGTGACAGGGCCTAGCTGTGGGTCTTGGAGTAAGCCACACAGCCTCTGTCAGCTGTAGTTTCCTCATTTATAAAACGAGAGGGTTGAGCTAATTAATGTTCCTTCCCACTTCTAACACTCAGTGATTCTGTGATTAACGTGTTCTCAGCATGGCGTACCCAGAGAGCTAAATAAATGAAGAAAGACTTAACGATGCCACCATATTCATTCATACAACAAACACTGAGTGCTGCAGTGTGCTGCGTGCTATTCTGGTCACTGGGATCCGTGGAGAGCAGGACTTAGTCCATCCTTATCCTCATGGAGCTTTCATTCCATTGGGTGAGGAAGACCACGAACCAATAAGCAACACAGAATCGCTGGTAAAGGCTGTGGAGGAAAGGACAAGGGGCTGTGCCTGGGGGTAGGGACACCATCTAGGAAAGCCGTGTGACTAGGGCCTGTTGAAGCTGGGGCCTGAAAGAAGGGCCCGGCCATGTGGAGAGCCAGGCACAGGGTGCACAGCTGCGAGGACAGCAGTGTGGTGACAGGGAGGTCCCTGTGGCTGGAGCTGAGAGTGAGGGAGCTCCACAGGCCACTGGAGGGTATGGGGCCCGGCCACGACCTGATCTGGTCAGTATGTCAAGAGAGCCCCTGGTAGGAGTCCTGTGAGTGTCTTCTGTGGAAGATGATGGGGACACTGGGGAAAAGTGGAAGGACTGGTGATGATGGACTTTGGAAATTTACCTCTTAACCCTTCTTGATGCATTGGGTTGAATTAAAGGAAGGGACTAGGAAACTTCTAGATTTCCAGTTTTGGTGGTGAGGGAGACGATGGCACCAGTAACCCAGCTCGGGAGGACTGCGGGGGG
>NW_007804489.1:0-1101 GCF_000696425.1 Galeopterus variegatus | reverse complement strand
TTCTTTTCAATTTCCAGAGAATCCAATAAGTATTCAACAAATACTTATTGAGGATAGTCTGGTCACTGTTCAGCAAACACAAACAGAAAAATCCCTGCACCCGTGGGACCTACATTTTAGTGTAAATCTACATTTACTGACAGGTCTGTGAAATGCTGTTAATTATTTTGTGTAGAAACAATGTAAATTCAAATATAACCTATATGCAACAACATAGCTGAATCTCACAAACAAAATGTTGTGCTGAAGAAACCATCTCAAGAGTACATACCATATGAGTCCATTTACATAGCACAAAATACTCAACACTAATTTCTGGGTGTGTTCAGTTTGTGAAAATTCATCCAGGCGTATGTGTACTATGTGCACTTGCTGTGTATACTTATACATTATACTACAATAAAATGTTAATGAAAATATTTAAATAGAGGCACAAAAACACATAGCCATTAATAGATTATTTCTTGATCAACTATCCATTAGGAATAATCTCTGCTCTCTTCCACTGATAATTTAGAAAACATCTATTTGAATAAATCTATTCCAATAGGTCTATTTATTAACTGGGAAACATTTATCCAGTCTTCAGAATTAATATTGCTCATGCATGCTGTCTTGATGTGGAAGAATCCACTTGTTATCTGCTTCAATGTAGTGGTGTTTTTGGAAAATTGAGAATTTAGGTTAAATTTTTAGCACCTTCCGAAACTATCTCTTAGAGAAACAGAAAATGGGTCTTACTGCCAGAAAAAAAACATTCATAGACCCTTTCTTTGTCTTGCTTTTGGCCATTTCATCAGAGATTTTGGGTTTTTCACTGGTATGATTGCCTTCCCTATGAATTAAATAATTATCAATGAATGTAGACTGTTCTAGAAGATAAAAGCATAAGAGAGAAGGGTGAGTGTGTATACCCATGCATTCCAATGTATTTTCTCTACTATTATGGACGAGAAATTACTCTTCTTCCTATAAACTGTTATGAAATTGAGCATGGGATGAAGTAATTTTTTTTTTTTTTTTGTCTTTTTTCGTGTCCGAGCCTCGGCATTGCTCCCACACCTCGCTCAGCCAGTGAGCGGGAGCCGGTCTGTATGTGGG
>NW_007804488.1:0-1101 GCF_000696425.1 Galeopterus variegatus | reverse complement strand
CCCACCACCCACCCGCACACGTATTCTGACACAGAACTGTTTTAGAGATAGAGTAAACAGATATCTTTATGTATATAATTCATTCCTGAACCATTTCATCATGGTCCTTCACACCTAAATACTTAGTATGTGCTTCCTAAGAATAGTCTCTTACATAGATAGCCACAGCACAGCTAGCAATGCCAGTAAATTTAACACTGATATAATACTTTTATCTAATCTACCATTCACAACCTGGTTTTGCCTGCTGACCTCAATAATGTCCTTAATTGCATTTTTTCTTCTCTCCGGAACAGGAGCATGTCCAGGGTCTAGTAATGCATATAGCTGTCATAGCTCTTTAACCTATTAATCTGGAACATGGCCACACCTATGTCTTTTGACACTGATATTTTGGAATAATAAAGTTCTCTCCTTACTCTTTTTAATAGAACAATCCTCATTTTGGGTTTGTCTATGTTTCCTCAGGATTAGATTCAGATTTGCATTCTCAGCTGAAATTCTGCATAGGTGATGTTTGGCCTTTTTGGGTAGCACATCTAGAGATATATGATATCCATCTACCTCTCACTGGTGATAATTTTGATCTCTCCATCAAGATGGGGGATCAATTATATAATTACAATACAAATTATATAATTTTTCCATTGTATAATTACTGCTTTTTACTGTCCCTTATAACTAATAGGCAGTTTGAGGGGAGACATTTTAAGCCCATGCAAATATCTTAACTGTGATAAAAAAAATTCTCTTTATATTTAGCATCCATTGATGGTTATTGCCTGATCCTTACTATGATGGTTGCCCTCACTGTACATTTACCAACCAGTCCTCCTACTCATTTATCTATTACTCGTCTGGACTTATAAATTAGTATTGGTTTTCAATGGTTTAAAATTAATCATCATACTTAATTATTTTGGTGCTGGAACTGTCTCAGAGTTGGCTCCTGTGACATGCCCCACCACTGTCATAAGCATTTCTTTACTTTCTGTGCCACTCATCTTGTGCCACCTGCCCCAGCCTTGGAGTCAGCCATTTCTCCATAGAGCCCTGGTTCCTCTTAGTGGGAAATGATATCAGAGGTGATGATCTGAGCAC
>NW_007804487.1:0-1101 GCF_000696425.1 Galeopterus variegatus | reverse complement strand
GGGCACAGGGAGCAGTGAGTGCACAGGACCCGAGGTTGGGGTGTGCTTGGTGTCCAAGGTGTTCCCAGAGGCCAATGTGGCTGCAGAGGAGTAAGCAGAGGGGAGGAAAAGGAGGTGAGGGCCCAGGGCATGCAGGGCCTTGTGGACCCAAACTTGGGGCCTTGGCATTTACTCCGAGAGACACAGGGAGACACCAGAGAGTTTGGGGCAGGGAACCAGCTTAGGTTTAAAAGGGTCACCGAGATTTTTCTCTGGCATTCTCCCATCCCTGCTTCTGGGCCTTTCCAGTACCTAGTGATGTGCACCTCTACTTCAGAACAGGAAAAAGGAGCCATAGAGTTTGAACCTCTCTCTCTCTTTCTCTCCCGACTCCCCATCCCAGAGTTAAGCCTCCCCTCCCAACGCGAAGCCCTGAACAAGCAGATGGGAGACCCAGATTCCAGCCCTGCACTGCCTAAGCCTTGGGTTACCTTGGCCAAAGGGCTCTTCCTCTGACGTCTGTGGATGGTGGCAGGAGTGGCGAGGTCAGACAGTCAGTGGCCTGTGGCCCCCAAAGGCCAAGCAGCCCTGAACCATATAATGTATACCAGCCTGCCTAGCATGGGCTTTCGGGGAGCGGGTCCTCTTCTGTCTCGTGGCCAGAGAGAGGGAAGCTGCCTCAGGGTGGCATGGGAGGCAGCGTGAGGACTGGTGTGTACAGCAGCTCCACCTGCACATGTGTTCTGGCGTGGGGAGATGCAGTGGCATGTGGGTACCTGCGTATCTGCTTACCAGGGGCAAGGATGAGGGAAGAGTCACCTTCCAGGCTGAGCCCAAAGGCTTCCAGCAGAAGCTGGTAGCTTCTTCCTTCCCCAGGACTCGTACAAGCCTCACTACATACCCAACCAGTGACCTCCCTCTGCCTCGCATGCCTTCTTCACCAACACCCCATGGTTGGCCCATCCTCCAGAACTTTCCTTGGGTTTAGCCCTCCAGACATCATACCCTCTCCATCCTTCAAGGCCTGGGCCACCCTTCCTCCTCCAGGCAGCCTGCCCTGACTGCCCCCAGGCCTTCTGCCTCTTCCCCCTCCTGAGATCCCACAGCACTGACTGCCAAGGC
>NW_007804486.1:0-1101 GCF_000696425.1 Galeopterus variegatus | reverse complement strand
GGAAAATGGGGTGCATATATTCAATGGAATACTAATTAGCCTTAAAAAAAGGAAGGAAATCATGTCACTTGTGACCAGGTGTCTGAACTTACAGAACATTTTTTTAAGTTCAATAAGCCAAGCACATGATCTCACCATATGTGCAATCTAAAAAAAATTAACTCATAGAAGCAGAAAGTAGAATGGTGGTTTCCAGGGACTGGAGTGAGAGGAAAGGACATGTTGGTCAAAGGATATAAAGTTTCTGCTGGACAAGAGTAATAAGTTCTAGAGATCTACTAAACAACATAGTGGTTGTCTATAGTTAATAGTAATGTATCATATACATGAAAATTGCTAAGATATTAAATCTTAAATGTTCTCACCACTTAAAAAATAAGTATGTGAGGGCCAAGCCCGTGGCGCACTCAGGAGAGCACAGCGCTGGGAGTGCAGCAGCACTCCCGCCGCTGGTTCAGATCCTATATAGGGATGACCGGTGCGCTCACAGCGCTCACTGGCTGAGCGCAGTGCGGCCGGTCTCAAAAAGGACAAAAAAAAAATAATAATAATAATAATAAGTATGGGAGATGATGAAAATGTTATTCAGATTAACTTAATCTTCTCACAATGTATACATATATAAAAGCATCACATTGTACACCATCAATATATTTCTATTCGTCAATTATATCTTAATAAACCTGGGATGAAAAGAGACTAAACCAAAAATATCACATATTTTTGTGTGTGTGTGTGTGTGTGTTTGTGTGTGTCACACACACATATCTTGAATCTGACAACTTCCTTTGATCTCTATTCCTGCCCTAGACCAAGACACTGTCATCTTGATTCAGGTCACTGCCAGAGCCCTTGAAAGATCTGCCTGCTGTGCTGCCCTCAGTCAGGTCTCTACTGAGGATATCTGGGGATATCCTGTCTCTGGCCACTGTCTCACTTCATTTGCTGTGGCTCTCCCTAGCTCCACCCTCTTCCATCCTCACTGGTCACCTGGCTTTCTTTGATCACACCAAATATGTTCATGCTTCATGGCTATTATATTATGTTATGTTATGTTATGTTATGTTATGTTATGTTATGTTATGTTATGTTATGTTATAT
>NW_007804485.1:0-1101 GCF_000696425.1 Galeopterus variegatus | reverse complement strand
AAAAAATATGGCAACCCTGCTGGAACAGTTCTGGTTCATGTCAATTTCCCACCATAACTATTAAGAGCACATTCTTTGGTTTTCAACGGCAACCCTCCTTAGATGATAGATGACACGACCACCCTAGCAATAGGAGAATATGAGGCCCTTCGATCTAGTATCAAGTTAAGGATTACGACTGGGTAACTGGCAAGGTACAAGACAAAAAACCATTTAACATTCTTTTAAATTGTCAGGATTTTGTTGTGAGGTTACTTGAAGTTGGACAAAAGAAAAATGTGATCTGAAGTCAGAGTGTTCTAAATCCAGAGAGAAGGAGTCAGCTCACATTCTCTGTGGAGAGACCTGCGGGAGTAGCCCCTGATAGCTGGGCCAAGTCATCAGTTGGTCTTGGTTATTGCTGAGAAGGAGCAAAAATGCTTTCGATTTAAGGAGACACGAGTACAGAAGACCATACTTTGGGAAACCGCATTGCAATTTAAGAAGGAGACAAGGAAAAGACAAAGAGGGTCTGCAGAATTTCCTGGGGTGTGTTCTGAATTTGGAGGGTTTGATCACTAATTGTGAAAGTTGTGTTCCCTGCTCCATATTGAGAGTAGAGAGAGAGAGAGAGAGAGAGAGAGAGAGAGAGTGTGTGTGTGTGTGTGGTGTGCCACAGCAGGGAAGTTCAAGGATGTGATCAAAAGGGGGACAGGGGAGTAGACCAAAGGAAAAACTACAGCCATCCCTCATTCTTTTCCAGTCTTTCAGCCAGATGACTTAACTGACGAAATATGCTAGATACAAATGTTTTCCATGCAAAATGTGTACTAGCCTTCTGTACTCAATGGAGCTGTCATTTTCATGCTGTTCCTGACATTCTCCACTGGCTCTCTAGAGTTCTCTCCTCCAGGATTAACAGATGTGCATACATCTTCACCCTCTTCACTAAATGCACTCTCTCTCTCTCTCTCTCTCTCTCTCTCTGTCAAGCGCATGCGCACACACACACACATGCACACACACACACAAACACACACATACACACACACACACAGTGTCCTTTATAGAAACCTCATTCTCTCCAGATGACACCACATCCTCAGGAATTTTCTTCCCCTG
>NW_007804484.1:0-1101 GCF_000696425.1 Galeopterus variegatus | reverse complement strand
TCTAAGCCACTTTTAATGTTACATTTCTAAAGTTGGGTGGTGGATACACATGTTCATTATTATTCTAGTTCTTTAAACTGTACACAGATTTCTTTACACTCTTTGGAACTATACTGCATTTTACATATAGTTCAGTAAGTTACAGTAAGTTCAATATGAGTTGATGATGTGATATGGCTCACTGAAAAAAAAAACTTAGTTTCTCTTGTACATGATATTATAAGGAAGTTTGGAGTTAAAGAAATTTGTACATAATCAGACCATGACTTAGTACTTTGTTCAATTCTATGCACAACACTGAAGGGTGATACAAAGTAGAGTGTGTTCAGGGCTCAGTGAGGAGTGATTCTTGAGACTCTGGCACATGTAGGATAAATGAACAAGGAGAAGAGTAAAGTGGAAGAGAAAAAATGGAAGAAGAGAAGAGAATGAGCAGCTGGGACATAAATTTCCTATATTTGAAAGGCAGGCATGAGAATGAGAACTTAGATTCATACTATCTACTCCAAAGCAGAATATCAAAATGAGTTGGTGGATGCTACAAGGAGACAGGTTTGTCTTAAAAGAACTAAGAACTTTCTAGTAATTACATTTCTTCAATGAATTGCCTTGATAAGTAGTGTTTCTTTTTGGTGGAGGTGCTCTGGCATAGGTTGAATGATCTCCTGGTAAGGTATTATCAACAGGTTGTCCTGAAAAGTCCCTCTGGACCCTGAAATTCTTAGAAGGTTTCTCGAAGTCTCTAGTCAACCTGAAATTTCTTTTCAGTATATCCTACTTAAGTGGCAGCATAGTGACTAAGAGCACAGAGTCTGGAACCAGATCCTTGGGTTGAATCTTGGCTTTGTCAATTACCACCTGTATAATCTTCAGTAAGTTACCTAAACTCTGGGCCTCCTTTCTGTAGTCTGTAAAATGGGTTTGGTATATACCTCATGGAGTTTTTATAAGACTTGAAAGGATGCCACATAGTAAGCACCACTAATGTTTATTTTTTAAAATAAATTAATTTCTTCTAAAGATCAGTCACTCAGTTTACCTTGAATTAATTACATTTGTGCTTTTGTTTTAAATGAAAAACTCCATTTCTCTCTCTTCCTA
>NW_007804483.1:0-1101 GCF_000696425.1 Galeopterus variegatus | reverse complement strand
GTGTTTTTTTTTTTTTTTTTTTTTTTTTGTAAGAACAGCCACAGAAGGCTTGACAGGAACAAAGGTGAGTTCAGATGATGGATAACCGAGTCTGGGCGCTGCTGAGAAGCTCAGGTGGAGATGCACAGCTGCCTGGCTCGCTCCGGGATGGCTGCGGGGGAGATCGAGGCTGGAGGTGCAGATCGCGCGCAACTGACCAACATACATCATTTACACTAAATTACCGCCAGGCCTAACTGAGGTAATTAAAGCATCACTCCAACTGTTCATGGCCAGAGAAGCCATTATAGTAAAAGCTAAAACCATTCAGATAAATGATTAGGTTTCCAAATTAAAGAGCAAACAGAAAAATCAATTCACTAATTTGCTAACTGTTCTTTAGAGTGAAAATAGCTGAACTAGATTTTAGCCATGATATACATAAAATAAATGTGGTCTAAAAGGAATAAAAGTGGGTCTGCTGTTGAAATCAATTGATTGTCCGTGCATTGATTATCTGTGCTCACTTCTGCCGCTGCCCTAGCAGAGTAAGACACGGTGCTGCCCATGAGTCAGAGAAGTAAAGAAAACTTTCTGGGTGTGGACACAGCATGTCAAAGGGCAGAAAGACATCAGCATCAGGAGAAGTTCTTTTAAAAAGTGAAGTATTACCACTTTCCAGTATTTATAATTGATTTATGATAATCAACAAGAGTTAATGAAATGTTGTAAAGGAAGAGTCCCGTGAAGTCCACTGTGGAGAAAAGCAGGAGGAGTCACGTGCAGATAAGTCACTTGGACACGGCCAGCATGTCTCCAGAAGTTCTGGGAAACGCCTTGTTTTAAATGAGCTAAACACCTTCCGTCCCGGGCACTCCCTGTCTCCACGATGTCCAACCATCCAGACAGTAACCCCTAAGGCCCTCGCGGGTGGTTGGAATGAAGGTCAGTCTCAAATCTAAGCAGGAAGGTGAGTGATGAACACACGTCCGTGAGGTCTGACTGTTCCCTGTGATGTTAAGTGAAACAAAATCACAGCGGGGTCTCGACGGGGCAAACGTGGGGCTGATTCACCCTCTGAAGTTCCCTGGAAAGCCGCGGAGTCCTGACTCTTCACCCCGC
>NW_007804482.1:0-1101 GCF_000696425.1 Galeopterus variegatus | reverse complement strand
CATAAGCGGTGGTGTGCTGGAGTCAGCTCGCGCAGGCTGCAGAGAGGGTCAGCTGTGCACACCTCTTCCCAACTCTCAGTGACATCACACTGGTAGCCTGGCACTGACCACCTCCCCTTGGAATTTGGCAAATGCTGCATATCAGGTCTTTTCATTTTTATTTTTCCAGGAGAGTCTGTTTACCAGCACACACTGGTTACAAGTGTCTGATTGTGGCCTGGTCTGACTCTAATGGTAAGTCATTTCTGCAAATAAAATAAATATTGGTTAAAAAAAAAAATAGTAAGTTTACACACATAGGATACTTATACAAATCCTACGAGTGGTGCCAGGAAAAAAAATAACAAACTTTGGAAGCAGAATAAGTCCTTAGATTGGCAATTTCAATGTGATTCTGTTATCCTTGCTACTGGGTCTGAATGTTAACATTATTTGTAAACTCCCCAGTAATGGTTGCTGGCATTGCCAAATGTTTGACTATTCACTATAGGCTACAGTTTTGTAAATACTTTAACAGAAGAGATACAAAAAGAAGATTTGGGTGTTGTAGAAATCAGACACTGCTCTAAAATCTGAATTAGCAAGAGCAATATTGAGCAAAATCAAGACTAAGGCAAGCAGACAAAACATTTTCATTATTAAAAAAGAAAATGAGGGCCGGCCTGGTGGCGCACTGCTACAGTGCGCCGCTTGGGAGCGCGGTAGCGCTCCCGCCGAGGGTTCGGATCCCACATACAGACCGGCCGCTCACTGGCTGAGCAAGGCGCGGGAGCAACACCGAGGGTTGTGATCCCATTGCCGGTCCCGGTCCGGTACGGGCGCGATCCGTTGCCAGTCACGAAAAAAGACAAAAAGGAAAAAAAAAAAAAGAAAATGAGCTTCCATGAAGAAACATGTACCCTAATGCCTAACCTGAAGATGTTTGGGGCACACTCAATAATTCAACCAACATCAGTGAAAAATGGAAAAAGTTTTCTACATCTGGAATATTTGGCACAAAGCAAAGATCAAGACTATTAGATGGTGCAATTAAACTTTGTATTTTAAAAATAACTTTTAAATGTTAAATATTTGTGGTATTATCTTTCAATTTTTAAGTGG
>NW_007804481.1:0-1101 GCF_000696425.1 Galeopterus variegatus | reverse complement strand
GTCCTCCCAAAGAAACCTTCAAACCTCTTCCCTTTTGAAATTATGTATGGGAGGTCCCCTTACCTCCAGGAATCATCCCTAAACAAGAGACCATACCCTCCAACCTAGCTATCCCACTGCTTTCCCATCTTTGAGCTGAACTTTGGAAACACCAAGATTGGCTATTACCTAGCCCTACCTCCTTTCAAAACACCCCCACAGTACACCCTGGGGATTTAGTATTCTACACCTCCCCAGAGCCACAAGGTCCTTTAACTCCTAAGTGGAAAGGCCCTTGCCCAGTCATTCTTTGCACTCCCACAGCTGCCAAGCTTTCCCTACCAAACAACCAAGTAACTCCATGGATCCATATTTCTAGGTTAAAACTCTGCTTCCCGGCTTCACCAACAGATTCCGCGAAATCTACGCGTAACCTGCAAGTTCAAGACACACCCTTTCAAGAAACTGAAACTTTTGTCTGCACTCCTCATCCCTCTAACCCCCTCAAACTCCATTTATCCCAACTCCCAAGTCTCCCTCCATTATAGGAACGATGACCACTCCCGTTATTATAGGAACAATGACCACTCCCGTTATCGTTATCCTGTTTCTCTTACTGTACCTAATAGGTGCCTCTAAATCCTCGTACGTTTGGCGGTTCAGTGTGAGAAACTTATAGAGGGGGACAAGGTAAAACCACCAAACAACTCTCTTCCACGGCGGACTGTTCTCCAGCTGGATGCCAAAAGCTCATTATCATCCCCCGTACAGGGAGTAAACTAACTTTTCAAACCTCCTCCCCATATCTGTGTTTTCTCTTTGATCAAACCCAAGATTATTGCCACTGGTGGCCGGAAACTTATGGGGGTGCCCATACTGGTCGTGTCGGTATCATGATCCAAAGGTGCCTCTACACAACCAAATCTGTCGGTGGGACGCAGGGGGCACATTCCAAGTATACATTAATGACCCCTGGGACTCCAGGTGGGCTGGGGCAGTTATTGGATCTTTCTACTGCAGTGCCTTGGTCAATTCTCGCCCTTGCGGACAATTTGAAATCTCCCACACGTATGTCCCCATAAAAAATCACACTTCCTTATCTGCTGTACATACTCACATTTC
>NW_007804480.1:0-1101 GCF_000696425.1 Galeopterus variegatus | reverse complement strand
GGCCGGCCCTCCATTTTATTTTTTTATAAATAAATTATTCCTTATTTTCTAATAGCTTTTATCATGGAAAAGTGACGACATGGATCTAATAATTATCTGACTTTACTGAAATGATCATACCTGTTCTCCTTTTAATCTGTCATCAATTTTTTGATGATTTTTTTTTTTAAGGAGCCCACCAAGTCCCAATGTATTTTTTTTTTTTTTTTACGGACTGCTGAATTTGTTCATTTTTTTTTTTTAAAAAAGATGACCGGTAAGGGGATCTTAACCCTTGACTTGGTGTTGTCAGCACCACGCTCACCCAGTGAGCAACCGGCCATCCCTATGTGGGATCCGAACCCGTGGCCCTGGTGTTATCAGCACCGCACTCTCCCGAGTGAGCCACAGGCCAGCCCCTGAATTTGTTTTAGAAATATTTTCATTTGGGACTTTTTGCATTTATGTTCATAAGATTTGTCTATAATTTTCTTTTTCTTGTACATTCCTTGTCTGTTAATCAAGGTTAGATTAGACTTATTAGTAGATCAGCCTTATCAGTAGATCTACCTTTTTTATTCTCTGTAGCAATTTGTTTAATATAGGGCATGACAAAATTTGAAAATATAATAAGACTCACCATTAAAAAAAAAAGAAAAGAAAATCAGGGCTGTATATGCCATGCTAAAGAATTCAAGAATTACCCTGAATAAATGATCCTATATTGAGCAACTTCAAAAAAAAAAGGAACTAGGTTAGTATCTGCCCTGGAACTTTTTTTTAACGTGCACAAGAATATAAGATGAAAAATAAAAAAATATTTTTCTTTATTTCTAACCCCCAGTAATACTTACCAGAGTTAACCACTGTAAATATTTTCTATGTAGATTTCAAGAATTTTTGTAGACATACGCAAGGATCTTTTTTTTTTTTTTTTTAAACAAAAAAATCCCCATAAGGACCGGCCCATGGCTCACTTGGGAGAGTGCGGTGCTGATAACACCAAGGCTATGGGTTCGGATCCTATATAGGGATGGCCAGTTCGCTCACTAGCTGAGCATGGTGCTGACAACACCAAGCCAAGGGTTAAGATCCCATTACTGGTTATCTTTAAAAAAAAAA
>NW_007804479.1:0-1101 GCF_000696425.1 Galeopterus variegatus | reverse complement strand
ACTGCTCAGAAGAGATGGGCTTTGAGTAATCCTTTCATCTCCGTCACCCAGGGGAAGTGGGTTGACAAATCCATGGGGGGCTAAGCAACACAAAGCAACAAGATTCTGAAAATTAAAGGGTGAAAAATGTTAACTTTTAGAAAAAGAATGAAACATCAACAAAGTAAGATACATAATATAGAGATTTTTATATTTATCTAAGTTAGCATGCTATGGTTAAATTGGAAACAAATCCTTGTATGTAATTGAAAAGAATCACAAATTATTATCAAACACCTCAAAAAATCAGTCCTTTTTTATTTAGGAAAATTTTGCTTATCTTCTTACATTAAAAAAAATATATGTGAAACAAATAAAACCAAAAGAAGTGTTAGTTCTTCCTTTGTAAAACTCTGATTAAATGCTATAGATTACATTATACTCTTAGCCTGTGATTAAGAATTGGTAATTATGTAGTAAACTCAAACTAAAAAATTAGGATCTTTATTTTGTTTTATGTTATTTTTACACTACACATTATAGAGTTCAGAAACTTTAACTAAAAGAAAAACTATTAATTTAAGTTGAATGTGCAAATAATTAAGTTTTAGCCTTATTCAAAAAGAAAATAAAGTTGGAATTTGTGAGAGTGGTGCTAACTGGCTCAGCTCATTTAGGTACAAGTGTACACCAAAGAGTTTGTGGAAAAATAGAATTAAAACATAATATGAATTTTTCATGAACCTTTTGAAGAACCCTCGTATTTGTTGGTAACAACACTAAAATCCTGATGACATGGACTGTGTCTGTCTTTGTATTCCCCAAATGAAATAGAATGCCAGAGACATATATCTCAAGGAACATATATTTTCAACTCATCCCCATATTAAAGATGGTCTTTTAATTCAATATTTATGAAAGATCACAAAATAAGTTATTTTGAATATTAATCAAAATACATAATGTGAATATGTGTCATTTACTAGACTACTACCAAATACAATAAATTGTAGATATCGCTGTACACAAGAGTATACAATTCAATCTGATATCAACTCCTAATTATTCTTTTGAGAAAAAGTACTTGTGTGGCTGGAGGAAATGTTCTCTCCTAATTTAGAC
>NW_007804478.1:0-1101 GCF_000696425.1 Galeopterus variegatus | reverse complement strand
TGTGTGTGTATATATATATTTGAAATTTTCCTCACTCGGCTTGTAAATTATTTAATAAAAGGTGAAACCTTTAGCATATGTATGGTCCAAGAACCCCTTAATACTGTGTGCAGGTTTTGCTATGAAAACAAAATATCATTTTCTCCTGTTTAGATCTTAGCTTTCCCATGTTAATGGCAAAAGTATCGGCGTCAATCAAGGATGAAAATTGTTATTTGTATAGCTTTCCAATTACAGAGGTGATTTGTATATAAATTTTTTAATCAGATAAAGCTGAATCACACAAACTTTCTTTATTGTCTCATTTTTAAAACATGTTTTTCTTTGATTTAAAACCAGGTTAGTACAATTACAAAATAACAAGGGAAGTGAAATTATGATGGCGGAGGTTGAGTAGGCAGGTGGATTTTGATGTGGCATGTGAAGAAAAAACAGCAGTACAAAACACATATGATTATATTTGTTTTGGTTGAATGACTAAGCATGCATTTGCTCTCATGAACAAAGTGTTTCATTACTGTATTATAGAATTTTAGTAATGCCCAACAACTTCTTGTGTGCCAAGAGAAAGAGAGAGAGAGTTGAATAAAAATAAAAAAGTAAAGGAGATATTTGCCTCTCTTTTACAAAACCATTTAAAGCTCATTTAGTCCCCTTCATTAGCTAATACAGTGTCATGAATAAGAGAGAAGTACCTTATGGACCTGTCTGAGGTCATATGATGATCAGACTCATGAAATGCTGAAATATAAACCTTACTCTCCTGCCTCTTATCTATATGTAGTTGAACAACAACAACAACAAAAAGGCAGGGATATTGGACAACTGATGACCTTATTGTGTCTCTGAGTGGTATAGAAAATGTAATTTCAGGGCAGAGAATAAAAAAAAAATATTCTATCTGCTATTTCATCCAAAAGATGTTATGAAACACTTAGTGAGTCCCTGGCACTATCTATCTAGGGTGTAACATTAATTTGTTTAAGCAGATACAATTCCAATTTCTCTAGGACAATAATTTGTAACTTGGAGACCATCTATCTGTTGGACCATGAATAAATTTCAGAGGGTTCATGAAATATGATGAATAATAGAAGAGAC
>NW_007804477.1:0-1101 GCF_000696425.1 Galeopterus variegatus | reverse complement strand
ATTGTACATGTTCCTAAACAGCATATTATGTAGTTTTCTGTATTTTTGATTTTTATAACTTTAATATTATTTTTTTATGCTTCAATGATTTGTATTTTACTCAAATCCATGTTCTGAAGTTTCATCCATGTTGTTGCATGTAGCTGTAGGTATTTTTTTTTAAGTTTTATTGCTTTATGGTAACCAATTTAATCATTGAATTGATTAAAATTATGTATGTTATCATTGATGGGCATTTTTGTTGCTTAGACTTTTGCTTTTATAAGCAGTATTACTATGAACATTCTTTTTTTTTCTTTTTACATTTTCATTGAGGCATAATTAACATAAAACAAATTGCACATGTTAAGTGTACAATTTGATAAGGTTTGGTATATGCATACACTTTCAAACCATCACCACAATCAAGATTAGGAAAGTATCCACAACTTGCAAAAGTTTCCTATGCCCTTTATAATATTTCCCTCCCACCCTTTCCTATACATCTCCATTACCAAGGAACTGCCAATCTGCTTTCAGTCAGTATGGTTTGCATTTTCTAGAATTTTTAATAAATGCATTATGTAGTATGTACTCTTTTTGTCTGTCTGCTGCTCTGCAAACTTATTTTGAGATTCTTTATGTTTTGTGTGTATAAAAAGTTAATTCCTTGTTATTGCTAAATAGTATTCCATTGCATAGAATTTGTTCATCTATTCACTTGCTGATGAGCATTTGAGTAGTTTCCAGCTTTTGGTTATAACTTTTTAGGATTCCTTGTCAGTCAGGTGTGCTTACAGCAAGTTCTTTCAGCTTTTATATATTTGAAAATGACTTTATTTCATCTTTTTTTTAATGGATATAGAATCCTGGGTTGATTTTTTTGTTTTGTTTTTAAAGCGCTTTAAATATGTCATTTCATTGTCTCTGGTTTGATTGTTTCTGATAAGTTTACCATTGTTTTGTGTGGCTGTTCTTCTGTATGTAATGTGCTTTTTATCGAAAAGCTGCTTTTATGATTATTTTCAGTTTCCAGCAGTTTAATTCTGATGTGCCTATGAGTGGTTCTTTTTATATTTATCCTGTTGGGATTCACATTGATTCTTATTTTTGCAACTTAAT
>NW_007804476.1:0-1101 GCF_000696425.1 Galeopterus variegatus | reverse complement strand
AAAGTCCCTGTTCTTTCTGCCATAATAGACTGTGTTTCAACCTATGAGGTAGTTATAGTTGAAGTTGTACATTAAAAGAAAAATTTATTCCTCTGAATTCCTTAGAATACTGCCCCATATTCTCTCCACGCTTCCTGACAAAGAAATTTATCTGAAAATGCTAAGAGACACTGTGACGTGGTGGACTTGTGTGGTGTTGACCCATTTCATTTGAAGTTCTCAGCAAGTATTTCCATTACAAATTTCAGGAAACTTATTAGTATCACAAAGTGGTCCTGGGTGGAAGCTTCCCATTTTGTTTAAGACCTTGCCTTATTCTCCAGGATTTGAACAAACAAAGGATAGTTTAGTTGACTGAGAAGCATGTGAGTATGAGAATAAGCAACACTATTTATTATACAGGTAAAACTAACACCAAACTCAGTCCTAAGGATGTGGGGAACAGGGCATGAGTATTCATGTTAATAAAAGCCATGTAGCTTATATAAATAAGGTATAAGAATACTTCTCTCATCTATTGAATTGTTACAGCTTAGAATTACTGTGTAACCTGTATGAATAAAATATTATTTGAAAAACACTCCAAAAAGGTTTTTGTTCTTTAGTCTCTATCATTATGCTGTACAGCAGAAAAGAATGGGAGCAAAATAAATACTATTTAAATAAGTTTTTCTACATTTTAAGGTTGATAATACCATGAATAACATTTTCCTTTCTCTATTATATGCATCTGACTGGAGGAAGTCCTTCCCAATTGCCAGGTTTAGTTCTAATTAAAAGACAAAATAGCATTTTCTAAAAAAAGTTATTTCATATATCAAAAGAAAAATTTTGACATGACTCTTATGTGGACCAAAGGAAGATTTTATTGCTGTAATATTTTTATACCATATAAAGTATTTTATGCATACATATATTATATAATAAAATGTAATTATTTGTGTATTCATATATTCAATGAATATTAATTTAGTTATTGTTATGCATGAGACATTCTAAGCACCAATAATGTTAATTAATAAAATAAATCGATTCTCAGCACTTGAAAACTTTTTATTCTGGCTGGAGAAAAAAGAAAAGAAATACACAAATTAACATAAA
>NW_007804475.1:0-1101 GCF_000696425.1 Galeopterus variegatus | reverse complement strand
AAAGAAGAAGTTTTCCAAGTCAGGCAGTCCCAGTTCCGGGGCACTTGTAAGAGTCCTTTTTATGTCCATGAAGGCCTTTTGTTGAGCTTTTTCCCAGATCAGGGGTTCCTTTCCCCCCCTTTTGGTTGCTTCATATAGGGATTTGGCCAGCACTGCAAAGTTAGGGATCCAGCTCCTGCACAAATCCACTGCCCCCAGGAATTCATGAACCTGTCTTCAGGTATTAAGGGTCAGGATGGAACAGACAGCCTGTTTGCACTCTGGTCCCAGTTGGCATTGTCCTTGGGAGATATAGAACCCCAAATATTTGGGCCTTTTTCTTAGATACCCTGTGTCCCTTCTCCTAAAGCAGGTTGAGGAAGAGTTCAGTCCCTTTCATACATTCTTGATGGGTCCTTCCAGCCAGCAACAGGTCATCAACATATTGGAGCAGAGCACATCCACTTTGTTTGACTGGGAAAGCCTGTAGGTCGGAAGCCAGGCTTGTGTTGAAAATGGTTGGGGAGTTTGTGAATCCCTGAGGCAATCAAGTCCAAGTCAATTATCTTTGGGTCCCTTTGGGACTGTCCCATTGGAAGGCAAAAATAGGTTGACTCTGGGGAGCCAGACTGATGCAGAAGAAGGCATCTTTAAGGTCCAGACAGGTGAAGTAAGTGGTAGCAGGGATTAAGCTCAGAAGCATGTATGGATTAGGAACAGCAGGGTGCAGGGTGATGGTTGCTTGGTTGACTGCCCTGAGTTCTTGCACCGGTTGGAAGTCGTTGGTCCCCAGCTTCTGAACTGGCAGTAGAGGTGTGTTCCAGGGGGACTGGCATGGCCTTAAAAGCTTTGCTCCTGGTTTCAGTTCCACCAGGACTGGGGGAATGTCCTTTGCCAGGCCTAGTGAGTTGTCTTCAGCCCAAACTCTGGGCACCTGGAAGGGAAATTCCAGCAATGTTGGTGTCATGGTCTCTAAGCTAAACAGCCACCTTTCTTCCCCTTGGAGAATGGTGAGGGACAGGACCTGAGCTTCTGAATCTCCCAGAGTTAGGGACATCTCTAGAAAGTTATTTGGGCCTGTAATTTACTTAGTAGATCCCATCTGAGCAGGGGTATTGGATA
>NW_007804474.1:0-1101 GCF_000696425.1 Galeopterus variegatus | reverse complement strand
AAAAAAAAAAAAAATAGAAGCGGGGAGAGGTAATCACATCTCTGTTTAAAGTAATTAAAAAATGAAGAGGCTGGTGGAAAGCTTTTCTATAATTGGGATTACTTTTTTTCCACTCAGAATTTGTTGAGGTCATGCTTTATAATAGGTTACCCAGCATTGTTGATAGGCTATGATAAGCCACCTTTCCGGTGTCCTCTAGCACTGAGAACATACCGCTGTATTCAGACTGGTACTTTCTCCAAAGAAACTACTCTATGTCTGTGCAACATGACCCAAGGCCTTAGTTCCTTTAGTGCCATGGACCTTAATCGTTAGGCCAGTTTGTGCATTTAATATCTCTAATAATAAAAGTGCAGGCTTTGTATATTCATTTGCGCAGACTTTGTATATTCATAAACCTGTTAAAAATTTCAAAATTAATGTTTTTCCCCATAGATTTTTTTTTAAAGACCTCTTTCTGTATTCTGTTTATTTTACATAGTCTCAAACTGGGAGTTTTTCATACAGTAATAGCTTCAACGACAATATATAGTGACATCCGTTGAGGCATATTTCTAAAATATCTCACATTAAGCTCATTTAGGGTTTCCAGTGGGGAGTTTCAAGTATGCTCACGAATAATCCAGTCAACTTTGCAGACTGCTGCTATATGGTGGCCACTGTTTCAGCCTCATCTGTGATAGTAAGGTGGTTGAACTTGGTGTCCCTAATAGCCATTTCAACTAGACATCTCTACCATTATATATTAAAAAAAAAAAAAAAGAAAAAAGTAA
The DNA here is from genome assembly GCF_000696425.1 of Galeopterus variegatus. Classification (NCBI taxonomy): domain Eukaryota; kingdom Metazoa; phylum Chordata; class Mammalia; order Dermoptera; family Cynocephalidae; genus Galeopterus; species Galeopterus variegatus. The sequence continues at coordinate 328 of NW_007804474.1, read as the reverse complement.
AAGGCAGAAGCAGAAATGCAGGCAATTGATCAACACAGGACATCACTGTGCTTTCCTTTTTCAGCTCCCAGTCCTGTTTTTCTGATTCTTTTCGTTTTGACTTTGCAAGAGATGAAGTCTCAGCAGCCTCTCAAATTTTACCCACCAAGAGTATAGTGGGTCAATATCAGAGACTTCAAGGATATCAACATGATTAAGTTCCAGATATATCAAGAACAGAACAAAATTAATTACATATGTCTCTACCAAATTACAGAGTTTGTGAGTGGTTGACAAGGTGTCTTGGCCCATCTTCAATGCGATGTCACATATGCTGAAAACTCAGTGG
>NW_007804473.1:0-1101 GCF_000696425.1 Galeopterus variegatus | reverse complement strand
TTGGACTTGCAGAGGGAGAGAACATCCCTAGGGATACAAAGTGGATTGGGAAAAGGGGGATGGGGAGGGAGGGCAGGATAAATGAGGGAATAATTGGGTGCGGGACATGGGGTATAACTGCAATTTGTGGTAATGGGCATGCTGCCAGTATGGATATGGCCATCACATTTTAGGCACGAATGATGACAATTTGCTTTGTGTTCTTGGCCATCACATTTGAGGCACGAATGATGACAATTTGCTTTGTATTCGGTGAATATTCATAACCAATAAAAGTAAAACAAAGCATTAAAAACAAAAACAAAAACAAAAAAACCCAGATAACACAATAGCCAAGCTCAAACAATTAAGACGTAATTATTGCATGTAGTGAGATATCTAGTGTTTGCTGGCTCACTGGTTCAAGAATATTGGGGTACTAGGACAGCACTGATGTAACTCTCCTTTTCAATCATGGCTTCAAAACGGCTGTCCCCTGTAGTCAACTGGGTCCAGAGTCAGCAAAGAAGGAGAGGCCAAAGTGGAGAGAGCACTCCCCTCTTATGCCTGTTTATTTTAACAAGGTAGCAAAAATATTTTCCATTAGACTCTAGAAAAGCCCTCTTAAGGTCCCTTTGGCCAGAATTGAGTCACATGGCTACTCCCCTAGCTGCGTACAATTCGTGGAAAATGAGGGTCTCACATTTGCAGCCTTTCCAGTCAAGGTAGAAAGGGAAAAGGAAAGCATACTGGGAAATTGCTAGTTTTTATGAAGCTGAACTACATGGTACATAAGAGAAATCTACAGTTCTCCTCCCAAAAGCCTTCTCTTAACCTCTAGAGGGTTCTGGTGCTCTTCCCACGACACCCTATGCTATTGGTTGACAAAATTTAGGATAAATCATCCACAAATAATGACAAGTTAAGCTAAAAAAAAAACTTGCTTAATTATTTAATGTCTGTCCATTAGATTTTAAGATCTAAGAGAATAGGGTCAATGTCTGTCTAGCTCATCGTATCCCTGGCATCCAGCACAGGGCTTGACATGTTTTACTTCTATAGTATTTTACTTAAAATGGTGGGTAGTGAAAAAGCTAGAGTGGCTCAAGGTTAATGTTCTAA
>NW_007804472.1:0-1101 GCF_000696425.1 Galeopterus variegatus | reverse complement strand
ATTGATAGACTCAACATAGGAAAGATGTAAATTGATATTTAGATTTGTTAAGATTATCATCTAAACCTCAGCACAATTTTATGTACATATAGGCAAGATAATTCTAAAATTTCTATGGAAAAGCAAAGAAACGGGAATAACTAAAACAGTTGTTAAAAAAAGAATGAAATGGGAAAAGTCTGTCTACCTAATTTCAAGATTTTTTTTGTATAGGTACAGTAATCAAGACTGTAGTACTGGTGAAGGGATAGACAGATGGAACAGAAACGTGAACCCAGAAAAAGGCCCACACAAATATGCCCAACTGATTTTTGGCAAAGGTGAAAAGTAATTCAATGAATGAAAGATAGTCTTTCAACAAATGATGGAGCAATTGGATATCCTTAGGCAAGAAAAAAAAATAGGACTTCAACCTAAATCTCACACCTTAATTCAGAATGCACCATAGATGTAAATGTAAAATGTAAAAGTATAAATTTTTAGGAAAAAAAACCACAAAGGAAATCTTAGGGATCTAGGGCTAAGAAAGAATTCTCAGACTTGATACCAAAAGCACAGTCCGTAAAAGGAAAAATTGAAAAATTCGACTTCATCAAAACTAAAAACTTTGCTTTGCAAAAGAATCTGAAAAGACAACTAAAAATAAAAGTTACAGAGTGGGAGAAAATATTTGCAAACCACCTATGAGACTAAGGGATAATATCTAAAACATACAAAGAACTCTGAAAACTCAACAATAAAAAAAAAACATGTAAACAAAAACAAAAACAAAGATGAATCCAATTAGAAAATGGTCAAAAGACATGAACAGGCATTTTACTGATGGCAAACAAGAATATAAAAGATGCTTATTTTAAATGAAACTCTATCAACTTGGCTGGTGACTATCGTCCCTAGCAGCTGTGAGGCCTGACAGAAGAATACCAGCAGGGGATCTACCTCCATGGGTTCCTTCAGAGTCTTCCTCCCCAACCCCACTGCCTTCAGGGATGGATTGCAGCAAGACTTCAATGACACAACCATCATGTGAAAGTTTAAATATTTTTAATACTTAAAGATCCTGGTGGTACACTGCGTGCCCAGAGGAGGATATATGCACAT
>NW_007804471.1:0-1101 GCF_000696425.1 Galeopterus variegatus | reverse complement strand
TCTACATGAAAAACCTGTGATTTGTGAATGGCTTGTTCTACTTTCTGTAATGGATGAGTTGGTGTAGGAGTCAAACATTTTGGAGAATTAGATGATGAATCACCCTTTAAAATGTTTAATAAAGCCTGAAGATTCATAGTTGTAAGTTGGAGGGAAGGACATAGCCAAGATTCATAGTTGTAAGCTGGAGGGAAGGACATAGCCAGTTAACGTCTCTCAGTAATTTTTGGAAATCATTAAGAGTCTTTAAGGAAAAACACCTGATTTGAATTTTTTGTGAGTGGATGGTCTTGTTGTCTATGATATGACCCAGATAGGAAAAGAGTGTTGTATCTGAAATATTTTTTTTGAGATAGAACCAAACCATAAATATTTAATACTTTAGAAAGGGAATTAAATATTGAAAGTAAACGTTGTTGATCTTCCTGAGTAATTAGAATACTGTTTCTTTTTTATTTGTTGTACCCAATGGCAAATTTAGTCAGAATGTTTAAATCAAATTTTGAAAATATATTTATTTTATTAAAACTTTAGAAAATTAAAGTCACGTGAACTTAAATATATATATTTATTTATTTAATAAGTGTTCATTAATTATAAGCCAATTTGGTACCATGTAGACAATATAAACATACATATAAACATGAACATGTGAACATGTAGGCATAACATAAATTTATGTACATATGTATATATACACACAGAGAGATAAAATAGAAAACTCGCTAGTATAATAAGATGGTCAGATTTAAATTGTTTTCTTTTATTAAAAAAATCAAAATTGGGGCCGGCCCGGTGGCGCACTGCTACAGTGCACCGCTTGGGAGCACGGAGGCACTCCCGCCGAGGGTTCGTATCCCACATACAGACTGGCCGCTCACTGACTGAGTGAGGTGCGGGTGCAGCACCGAGGGTTGTGATCCCGTTGCCGGTCCCGGTCCAGTACGGGCGCGACACTGAGGGTTGCGATCCGTTGCTGGTCACGAAAAAAAGACAAAAAGGAAAAAAAAAATCAAAATTTATCTGTGAGACCTTGGTAACAAAACAGGTTGATTTTGTAATGGGTTACTGAGCTTAAGGCCAAATTAAAAAGTAAAGAAA
>NW_007804470.1:0-1101 GCF_000696425.1 Galeopterus variegatus | reverse complement strand
GCCTGTTTGCATCTCTAACACTTGTCAACAAGGCACTCAGAGGAGTCAAGCCCTTTTGTTGGAAAAGTCATGGGCGTTCTCCCAGAGAAAGTCTGGTATTCTAGGAAAAAGGTGATTCTAACTTAAAGATAATTAAAGAATCAAGAAGACTGAGATGGCCATTATTTGTAAGTTGGGGGGAAAGACCAAGGAAAGTGAATGAAGACTAATGGTATAATGCTATGCCAACGCTGAGTTTCTAGCATTGCCTGAATAATACATAAACCTGTAATTAAGATTTAAGATGATGCTTGTGAGAAATGTTCCTTTGGGCCAGAAGAATTCAATATTTCTCGTGGTCATTAAAGGCAAGATGATCAATCATCTTTTACTCTCTGTTGGAAGTAGGAGAGTGGTAACTGAAACCACAAGGAAAGTGCTGAGGTATTTAGAAGGAAGAACAGAGGCTTCTGGAGGTGGTGCTAGGAGGATAGAATTCCAGACTCATAGGAGTTTTGGTTAGTCTCATCAACTGTAATCTGTGGCAAACCCCAAAGAGTTGCAACTTTTTTGGTGTGTGTGTGTGTGGGAGGGGCAGACGGTAGGGAGAGAACTGACTTGAAGTTTTGAACTTTGAAGAGTTTTTTTTTATGAAAAGCTGGTCTAAACATTTTCTGGCCTACCAACCTATATTTGTTGGGCATAGATTTTAGGTTTGAGATCTTTGCAATGAAAGATGAGACTGTTCAAGCTATCTTGACTGAGTTCTGTGAAATAACTTTGTGCGTGGACCCTGGGTCGATGCCAATTCACAATGGTCAGGAAGGTGCAGGGAGAACTGGAGAGTAATGGATATTGGAGTTGTAAAAATCAACTAGCTCACCTACTTCTTATTATTCACTAGTAACCAGAATAAGTTGTCCAAAGTCACACAGCTTGTTAGTGGTAGAGGTAGAACTTGAATTCAGGTTTCCTGACTCAGCACTTAGGGTCCTGTCTGTCTTGCACAAGGTAGCACAAAGGGATGGTTTCCACTGAGATTCTGTTCAGCATAGGAATCATCATCTCCATCAACAAAAGGCATTTGCTGGTGCCTTATTGGCTTCTCATGAATGGTGATAC
>NW_007804469.1:0-1102 GCF_000696425.1 Galeopterus variegatus | reverse complement strand
TCAAAAACAATCTTTTAACTTAAGGGAGCACAATTACTACCTGAAAGCAATAATTCTGAGCACCTTTTACTGGAAAAGAGCATCAGTAACAGTAACACATAATGATGTACTTGGTTTGTCAGTATCGTACTTCATGGTGTTAGCTAATAATGGGGCAATATGCCAAGTGAAAAGTGCTCATCAATTAAGTACTTTTTGATCTGCTATCCTGAGATTGCCAGACTCTCAAATGAGGAGAGAAATGCACTAAGTTAAAAAGGAAATCATTTGTTCAGGAAATCCTACTCTTCTTAATCCAGTCTTAGCACAGCTACAATGCAATTACGAAGACAAGTTACAGAGGTGTGCGTGTGTGCGTGTGTGTGTTTTAACCGCGTGTGTGTGTTTTAACTTCATGACATTGTATCTATTTCTTAAGCAGCAGGCAATTAGATATCAAAGAACTCTGATTTTTTTTTTTTCCTTTTTGTCTTTTTTCGTGACCGGCAACGGATCGCAACCCTCAGTGTCGCACCCGTACCGGACCGGGACCGGCAACGGGATCACCACCCTTGGTGTTGCACCCGCACCTTGCTCAGCCAGTGAGCAGCCAGTCTGTATGTGGGATCCGAACCCTCGGCGGGAGCGCCGCCTCGCTCCCAAGTGGCGCACTGTAGCAAAGGATAGATAAGAAGAAAGATAAGGATCTTTCTTCTTCCCCATCTCTACTCCATTGATCGACCCTCAAAATTGATCTCATGTAATATTTTCTATGAAATGATCTGATGGAAAATAACTTCACAGAAATAAATACACTCGTGGATGACATTATGCTCTTCTAGGTAATACATTGTGCGAGTGCTGGGATAAATTGCAGGGAGAGATTGATTGAGAGCCTGTTGGACAAAAAAAAATGCCATGGGAAGTTTTAGAAACGTTTCAAAAGTATGGGACTTTAGAAAAGAATTTAAACAATAAATATAGGATTATGGTCTTCCAGTTACTTGTTATATAGTACACAAAATGCTTGGGAATCCTGAGTACCCACTATCTGAAGCCAAGCATTCCACAGAAACTTTATATTATTGTAACTGAACAGGCAAGGATGGAGTTTCATATAACA
>NW_007804468.1:0-1102 GCF_000696425.1 Galeopterus variegatus | reverse complement strand
ACGTAGCTGTGCAGACCCAGTGACTGCAAAGGAGATGACAAGTCCCCAGAAATAAGTGGAAGGAGAGGGTGAAGTAGTGCCTCCAACCTCTACTTTAAAAGTGTCTGCCAGAAAGTGTTTGTGGGGCAGCTTCAGAGGCAATGGATCTGGAATAGAAAAGACCTTCTGCGTCTCCAACAACCGTGAGCAAGTTGAAGGACATACCTGTGTCTGGGAATTTGGCTGCATGGGGTTGGGGAATTGCCAGCTTCCCAATCTAGCTCCTGTCTTAATGGTGTTCTATAGTGTTTTATGTTAATTAAATGTCTGCTGTAGGCATGTGCCAAGAGTCCTTGCAAAATCCTGTGCGTGGGGAGAAGAGGACGCCCGTGCTTACTACAGCAGCCATTCCCAGGTGTCTATAGACCAGACAGGGAGAGGCATGAAAGCCTTCACTTGGACCTTTGACGGAGATGACTGGAAGCAGAGAAATCCTGCACAACGCAAAAGACTGCTGTGGGGGAGGTGGCGGGGGGTGCGGTGAGAAACAGGGGACCTGGGTCTCTTGCTAAAAAGTGGTAATAATAGAATTAGTCTTCTACCTCCTTGTCCTCCCCCTTTTTTTATTACACCTCACCTCCTTGCTCTCAGTAGAAATTGACCCTATTGATAAATTAAAATAAGAACATATGGTAGGAAGAGAGAAGATTGGTATCATCCAGCAGAAGTAAAAATGTAAAAGGTGTTTTATTTAAACCATGAAGCTGTGGTGTGGGTTTACTTCCTTTTTAGCCTTGGGCTATATAAGTAATACTATGGGCCAGGCCCTATGCTGCCCTATATTTTACAAAGCCATGCTTGGAGCGAGATTCAATTATTAAAAGGGACAGTCATTAGAAGATGTTAGGTAGCCTTCAAAGGTTCTGCACATGGTGAGCAGCAGAGGTGGAATTTGAGGCAGCCGTGCACCCAACCACCACCCTACTGCCTCCCACCCCAGGTTTGTCTCCCCTCCAACCTCCTTGGCATGGGAGTAGAGGAGAGGGAGAGGCCTTTGTTCTAGCAATGAGGAAGCCTCCTCCTCTCCTTCTGCAGGTCTTCAGGCTCAATGTCTGCTCACTGC
>NW_007804467.1:0-1102 GCF_000696425.1 Galeopterus variegatus | reverse complement strand
TGTCATCATAACTGTCTCAAACATCTGTGAACCAGGATTAGAGTTACTGTCTGACACAAGACAGAATGCATGAAAATCTCGGACACAAATATCAGTTGAAATGAGGGAAAATAATAATAAGAGCTTAGTACAACATTAATATACATTTTGTGAAGCTGTTGATTTCCACTCAGAGGAGGATGGTTGTTTTGGGAGAAACTAATGAAGGAATTTCTGTACAGGCAAGATGTAAGACCAGATGACCACCAAAATCCTTCTCTCTAATATCATATTTTGAGATATATTTACAGTGATGAAAATGCGAAACTGGGTAGCTCCCTCTTCTTAATAAAGTCAGTATGGAAAGCCATGTAAGCATCTTCAGCCTGAAGTGGGACAGGATGGTTGATCATTCTTTTCAATTCATTTATCTTCTAACAACCTATCTTCTATGTTACATAAGGAGTGGTTAAAAGGAGTGGTCAGAAAAGACATCCTGAAATGCCTTTTTAGGAGACTCTGAAAGGAATAAAATCCTTGCAAAGATGTGCAAAACTTTGTTTAATATGGGTCTTACGTTTTATACAGTTTTACATTTTACACATGCTTGCTTTGTATTATCTTTTAGATACACAAAACCCCTGTGAAGCTGAAAAGGAAAATGACATTATCCCATTTCCCATGTATTAAAACACATATTCAGAGAGGAATAATAGCTTAAACTATGACCTAACAAGTGTCAAATCTTAAATTGTCTAATTATTAGCATGGTAATGTTTTTTCCTTTCATGCCATACTGCGAGATCTGAGCCACCTTCAGATCCAGATGCTTCATTTTAAGCTGGACATAACCTTAAACAAAGAGTACAATCAGGACAAGCAAGACAAATGTAGGGCAAGGGGTCATGTTTGTTAAGACCTTTTTAAGAACTATAACTCTAGAGGAAATAGAGGAGGAGAAGAAGAGTTATCCTTTACTGCTAGATACTTTTTTTATCTTCCTTAATCTTTACAACACTCCTGAAAAGGAAGTACTAATATCCCTGCCTAACATAGGAGAACATTAATGTCCAAAATGTCAGACAACTCAGGCAAGGCCATACAGACAGTTAAATAAGATTAG
>NW_007804466.1:0-1102 GCF_000696425.1 Galeopterus variegatus | reverse complement strand
TTGCTCTTTCCTGTTGGTCATAAACTTGGGAGTAAAACTGCTAGGGCACAGGGTCTGCATATGTTCCTCAGTGGTAGATACCACCGCACAGTTTCTCAAAGTGCTTTTACTAATACATACTCCCAGCAGGAAGGTTGGAGAGTTCCAGTTGCTGGAAGACTTTGCCAACATGTGCTATTTTCTCTTTTTCATTTTCACTATTCTGGTAGGTGGTATTTCATTCTGGCTTTAATTTTATTTCCCTGATCACTAATGAATTTGAACACTTTAAAAAATATTTATTGGCCATTTAAATATTCTCTTTTGTTAAGTATCTGTTCAATCTTTTTTTCATATTTCTACTGGGTGATCTGGATTTTTCTTATTGATTTTCAGGTGTTTTTAATACACTCTAGATAAGAATACTTTGTCAGCTTGTTTTAGTCCGTTTTGTGTTCCTATAACAGAAATACCCGAGACTGGGTAATTTATAAAGGAAAGAAGTTTATTAGGCTCATGATTCTGGGACAGCTGCATCTGGTACGGGCCTCAGGCTGCTTCTACTCATGGCAGAAAGTGGCAGGGAGCCGGCGGGGACAAGCAGATCACATGGCGAGAGGAAACAAGAGAGAGAGAGAAGGTGCCAGGGTCCTTTAAACAATCAGGTCTCATGGGAACTAATAGAGTGAGAACTCACTCATTACCCCCCCTCCCCCAGAGAGAGTATTAATCCATTCATGAGGGATCCGCCCTCATGACTCAATCAGTTTCCAACACCGCCACATTGGAGATCAAATTTCCACCTGAGTTTTGGAGGGGACAACACATGCAAACTCCATCACAGCTATATCTACAGGAAATATCTTCTTCAGTGCTGTGGATTGCCTTTTCAGTCTGTCAGTGATATTTTTGAATGAACAGATCTTGATTTATCAATATTCTTTCTCTTACATAACTAGAATATTTTGTGTCTGTCTAACAACTCTTTGCCTGCTCCAAAATCATGAAGATTTTCTTCTGTGTTTTCCTTCAAAGGCTTTATTGCTTTGCCTTTCATGTTTATATCTGTAGTCCATCAACAATTGATATTTGCATATGGTATTAAGTGGTGGTTCAGGTTCTA
>NW_007804465.1:0-1102 GCF_000696425.1 Galeopterus variegatus | reverse complement strand
TGGGAACGGAAACAGAAAGTATCATTACTGGGAGGACTGCCGAAGTCACAGCTATTAGGAATGTGACATGTCTCTTGACTAGAAGTGTGGAAAAGACGCTGCCAGATGGAAGGGTTAATTACTAGACGCTGGCTTCAAAGAAGACAGGGCAACTTATAAGATCCCTTTGTCAGCAGTGGTGAAGCACACTTTTCTTCTCTTATCACATTCTGCAGTGACTAACTGCCCTCTCCTGCAGTGTAGTAGGTGTGAGAAACAGTTGCACAGATCTTAATTTTCTAACCTTCCTCTGGGATTTCATCATTAATAGACTAGGAATCTGGCTACTAAAAGCAAAATGCCAGAGTTTTCATTTTTAAAACAAGGGGACAAACAAATATTTTATAATTTGATATGTTTTTGAATGTTTTCCCAAGTTTCCCTTTTACCATGGCCACTCATGTAGCATCTGAATTTCCTCCCACCTAAGGAGTTAATCTACATGAAAACTTTAATCTTTTCTGAGCACCAAGGATCAATCTGAAAAAGTCTGTATTCTCACAAAAAGATACCAAATGCTAGTTTTCAAGTACCTTTTTTCATCCATCTCTGTGATAGGAAATTGATTCTGGGCAGTGAGATTGTACTTGCTATGCAAATCACAGATGCAACCAGAGAAGCATCTCTTTTTGACCCCAAATTAGTTCTCTGGGGCACTGGTGACCCTTTTAACATACCCAGTTGATTTCCTTGGCGGCTTATAGGTAACTCCTATGTCTATGCACAGTAGGCATTGAGTAGATGGTTTTTAAAGTAGAATTCAATTGTTTGGGCCAGTCCACTAAACAAACCTGTGAATAAAGACTGTTCAAGATTGGAAGGGCTTCTGTATTTGCATATAAATCTTTGTCTCTGACAGTGGAACAAAATGACTTCCTTCCTGATTTAAGAAATGTCGACATTGATGATAGAAAAGGAGGAGCCTCAGTCAATGAAATCTGTAAATTTACAAGTAGATAGCCACCCACTCGCGGTATAAGATAACCCTATTTATTTATTTATTTAATTAATTTATTTTTGAATTTTTATTTTGTCAATATACAATGTAGTTGATTATTATGTC
>NW_007804464.1:0-1102 GCF_000696425.1 Galeopterus variegatus | reverse complement strand
TTTTTTTTACCAGAGGATATGGTTCGAGATAGGTTTCTAAAATAGTTCAAAGGGAGACATGGCTTAAAAAGTATAAGAAGGTTCTATATGTTCAACATGTTAAAGACAGTTGATTTTTCTCTCAGCTTGAAAATGTATCAAGATTCAGGAGAAAGGAAATATTCCAAGTGCTTTTTGTAAAAAACTATGAATTCTTTCCTCTAAACTGTAGAAATAATTAAAACATAGTAATTAATCTTCACTTCTAAATTCTAACCTTTCCAAAAATCATGGCATGAGAATCACTAAATTTGAATTAAGTAGATTGTGTAAAAATATTCATATATATCCATAGCAAATATTTCTGGTTTTGAAAAAAGTACATATACATATACAAGGGTACTTCAGAAAGTTCATGTAAAATAGAATTAAAAGATAATATGGATCTTTCAATGAACCTTTTAAGTACCCTCGTATAGATATCCCAAAGTGTTAAAAAGTGAATTTTAAAAATATTTTCTTCTTAATACTTTTCCATTTTAACCACATTTTACAAATGAGCATGAGAATGAAATATTACTATTTTCATACAGTTAACTTATTTTCATATGAATTAATATATTGGAAATCCACAATTTTTTGGTTTTTTGCTCTGTTTTATTTTAAAGGAGCAGAATTTTCAAAATATATTATTAGTAGCAACTACTACACCTTGAATATATTCAATAAATTAGGACTGAACCAATATTTATAACTATTTGCCTCTAAAAAATCCTTAACACTTAAAAATCAGTGGTCTAAAAGAATTATTTAGTATTTACTCCATTTTACCAAAGAAAGTTTAGAATAACACAACAGATAACTGATTGACATTCTATTGGATAAGGATACTATTTTATTATAAATATAATAAGATAATTCCTGTGGCATCTCCCAAATAACAGTCAAAGGTTTGGCTTTTACAGTAATGATAACAGCAGCACAACAGTAATAATAATAAAAACACACACTACTATACCAGAGTACAACTCTTGAAATACATGATTTATATAAAGCCTTTTTAAAGTGTACTCAGTCTACTAGTATATAAAAAAAGGTAGATGTGCTCTAAATTTTTTTTTTT
>NW_007804463.1:0-1102 GCF_000696425.1 Galeopterus variegatus | reverse complement strand
CATTATTTTCATTAGTTTCAAGAAATGTTTTGATTTCCTGTTTAATTTCTTCTTGGACCTATATTTCATTGAGTAGAATGCTGTTTAATTTCTATGTGTTTGTATAGTTTTCAGAATTTCATTTGTTATTGAGTTCTACTTTTAATCCATTGTGATCTGAAAAAATACATGGAATAACTCCAATTTTTTCGAATTTGTTCAGATATGATTTGTGACCTAAAATGGTCTATCCTGGAGAATGTTCCATGTGCTGATAAGAATGAATATTCTGAGGTTGTTGGATGAAATGTTCTGTAGATACCTGCCAAGTTCAATTGATCTGAAGCTTTGTTTAGATCTTGTGTTTCTCTGCTGATTCTTTGCCTAGATGATTGGTCCAATATTGAGAGTGGGGTTTTCAGGTCCCCTGTTATTATGGTATTAGTATCTATCTCATTCTTTAGGTCTAATATTGTTTGCTTTATAAATCTGGCTGCTCCAACATTGTGTGTGTATATATTTATGATTGTTATGTTTTCTTGATGGATAAATCCTTTTATCATTATATAGTGGCCTTCTTTATCTCTTTTTATAGTTTTTGATTTAAAGTATATTTTATCAGATATAAGAATAGCTATTCAAGCTCATTTTTCATTTCTATTTGCATGGTATATCTTTTTCCATCCTTTCACTTTTAGTCTATGTGTGTCTTTACTGGTGAAGTTAGGCTCTTGTAGGCAGCATATAGTTGGGTCCACCTTTTTAATCCACCTTGTGTCTTTTGAGTGGGGAATTTAATCCTTTTACATTAAATGTTGTTATTGAAAGGTGTTGATTTACTACTAGCATTTTATTGATTTTTGTTTGTATGTCTTAAGTATCTTTTGTTCCTTTTCTTCTGATTTACTGTTTGTCTTCTGTATTTGTTGGTTTCTTGGGGTGGTAGATAAACTTCTTTTCTCTTAATTGTTAGCATTTTTATTTTACTAGTGGGTTTTGTTTTTGGCAGCGGTGGTTGTTTTTCAGGTATCAAACACAGTACTCCCTTGAGAATTTCTTGTTAGGCTGGTTGTGTGGTGGTGAACTCCCACAGTTTTTGTTTGTCTGAGAAATATACTATTTG
>NW_007804462.1:0-1102 GCF_000696425.1 Galeopterus variegatus | reverse complement strand
TGCTCAGCAAGATTCTGAACATCTGAGGGGCCCTGACCATTTTCCTTCACTTTCCCTACAGGAGCTAAGAGTGAGAAATCTTAACTTCTGCTTTCTGAGTTAATTATGATTAATGAAATCATCATATCCAATGGTTGAATTTTCTGCAAGGGCTTTCTTTTGACAGAGCACCAGTTGGAAATTTCAGAGTCAGTGACAAGCCAGGAAACCCAGAAAATTCCATCATACATAAGGTGTGGCAGGTAGAATAATGCCTCCCCCCACCCCCAAATATATTCACATCCTAATTCCTGGAGCCTTTGAATGTTACCTTAAATAGCAAAAGGGTCTTTGCGTATGTGATTAATGTTAAGGACCTTGAGATGGTGAGGGCATCTTGGATGATCCAGGTGGGCCCAATCTATTTAAATGAACCCTTAAAAACAAAAGCAGAGAACCTTTCCAGCTGTGGTCAGAGGGAGATGTGACTAAGGAAGAATGACCCTCTCCCCCATCCTGTTTTGCTCCCTCCCCAGGCAGAATAATGCCCCCCTCCAAAGAGGTACACATCCTAATCCCCAGAACCTGTGAATATGTAATGTTATATGGCAAAAGGGAATTAAAGTTACAGGTAGAACTAAATTTGCTAATTTGCTGACCTTAAAATAGGGAGATAATCTTGGATTATCCAGGTGGATCCAATGTAATCAGGAGGGTCCTGAAATGAGGAAGAGGAAAGCAGAAGAGAAGGTCAGAGAGATGCGATGTGAGGACTCCACCTGCATCACTGGCTTTGGACAAGGATGAAAGGGGCTACCAGCTAAGGAATGTGGCAGTCTCTAGCAGCTGGCAAAGAAGCAAAAGGATTCTAGAACACCCAGAAATGAACACAGCCCTGCCAATACCTTGATTTTAGTCCAGTGAGACCCATGCTGGATTTCTAGCCCACAGATATTAAATTTGTGTTGTATCAAGCCACTACATTGGTTGTAATTTGTTATAGCAGCAATAGGAAACTAATATGTAAGGAGAATGTATACTTCAAATATGGGGGAAAATACTGTTTTATAGTTTTTTTTAAAGATGACCGGTAAGGGGATCTTAACCCTTGACTTGGTGTTGT
>NW_007804461.1:0-1102 GCF_000696425.1 Galeopterus variegatus | reverse complement strand
GCAGATTTTAAAATTGGTTGGCATATAGTTGTTCCTAATAGTCTCTATAGGTTCCTTGTATGTCTGTAGTATTGGTTGTAATGTCTCCTTTTTCATTTCTGTTTTTCTGTTTTTTGTTATTTTGGTCTTCTTTCTTCTTTCTTAGTCTGGCTAATGGCTTGTCTATTTTGTTTATCTTCTCAGAAAACCAACTTTTTGTTTTGTTGATTTTTTTTTTTTTTTGAATTGTTCTTTTGGTCTGTATTTCATTTAGTTCTGCTCTGTTCTTAATTATTTCTTTCCACCTGCTACTTTTGGGATTAGACTGTCCTTATTTGGGGGATTTCACATTAGGTTATTTATTTGAAGACTTTCTATTCTTTTGATGTAAGCACATATTGCAATAAACCTCCCTGTTACTACTGCTTTTGCAGTATCTCCTAGGTTTTCGTAAGTTGTGCTTGTATTTTCATTTGTTTCAGGATATTTAGATTTACTGCTTTATTTCTTCTTCAACTCATTGGTTATTCAAGATATTTTTTTAAAATGTCCATGTATTTGTATAGTTTTCAGAGTTCTGTTTGTTAATTTCTAATTTTATTCTATTGTGGCCAATAAATATACTTGATTGGGTTTCAAATTTTTAAAATGTGTTAACTCCGAATTTGTGACCTATCATGTGGTCTATCGTGGAGAATGATCCATGTGATGAGAAGAATGTGTATTCTGCCATTGTTGGATGAAATGTTTTGTATATCTTTCAAGTTCATTTAGTCTAAAGTGCTGTTTAAATCCAATATTTTTTTTGCTAATTCTTTGTCTAGATGATCTGTCCAGCGCTGACAGTGGTGTGTTTAAGTCCCCAACTATTACTGTGTTGGGTATAGTTCTCCTCTTACATTCAATAACAGTTGCTCTGTATATCTGGGTGCTCCTAATATGGGTGCATATATATTTAAGATTGTTATATCTTCTTGCTGCATTGATCCTTTTATCATTATATACTGTCCTTTATTGTCTCTTTTTATAGTTCTTGGTTTGAAATTGATTTTATCTGACACAAGCATGGCAAATCCTGCTTGTTTTGGTTTCCATTTGCATAGAATGTCTCTTTCCATCCCTT
>NW_007804460.1:0-1102 GCF_000696425.1 Galeopterus variegatus | reverse complement strand
GGGAGAACTAAGGCTATGCTGTAAGTAAGGGAGACCCCTGCCATGTGGGGAGGGTACGCCATTGTTTTTCATTCCCAGAGAAGGTGGGAAGGAGAAAAGAGACAGGGCAAGCAAGAAGACATGCCTCATCTGGCAACCTGCTCCAGACCAAATTCCTAGATGGGAAAAAGCAGTGGACACATCTGGACAAATACGAGGGAACCCTGGAGCTAGCTGCTTCCTTCACTATATATATCCTAGAGGAGCTCATCTGATAGGGAGAAAAACAGGTGGATGAACCTGAAATACCACCCCGGCTCCTCACTTCTAAGTAGAGTGTGCTATGGATCCAGACACTGGCGTGTGCCCTGGGAAAAAACAAAGAAGTGCTAAGATCACAGGTGGACTCCTGAGGCCTGGGATGGAGAGATGTCAAGGATTTCAAAACAGTGGGTAAATGGCAGGACTTCAGTTACGGATGCCATCACAATGCCCAACACCCCCACATATGACAAGTCAGTAACACCTCAGAGGAAACCAGATCCGAGCAGGAACAAGCAAGGTCCCAGAAGGGCTGCCCCCCCATGTAGATTAGATAGAGGACCCTCAATCTCTGTCACCATGAGGCCACTTAAGTCCTTCCCTAACCCCAAATGTATCCAGATACCATTTTAGAGAAGAGAAAGGGGGAGGGAAGAAATTTGAAGATAGAATATTTACTTGAAAGAGACTGTGTGAATTGAAAAGGACTGAAACCATGTGAATTGACATGTGTGTGTCTCCCTGCCCACCTTTACTACCCATGGCATGGGGTCCTCACGTCTAGGGTTAGGTCAAGGATAGAATATTTGAGAAGCCTACATTTGCTTATATATCTGAGCAGTTATTTGTGATGTGTTTCCCTTTTCATGGTTTCCTCAGAAATTGAACCAGGGTGAGAAATCCACACTCGAGTCTGAGCTCTGTCAGGGGAGGAGCACTCTGATTTTAGCCAGAGGCCAGAAGAGGGGGTTGGTAGCACTTATGCCCCATGCCTTCCTTTTGTTTCTCACACACACACACACACAAAACACACACACACACACACAACTACATAAGGCTTTTGCTTTGTGTTTCATTTTAT
>NW_007804459.1:0-1102 GCF_000696425.1 Galeopterus variegatus | reverse complement strand
CTCCAAACCTGGGCCAACCCCGTGGCGCACTCGGGAGATTGCGGCGCTGGGAGCACAGCAACGCTCCCACCGTGGGTTTGGATCCTATATAGGGATGGCCGGTGAGCTCACTGGCTGAGCGCGGTGCGGGCAACACCACACCAAGGGTTGCGATCCCCTTACCAGTCACGAAAAAGAAAAAAAAAAAAAAATCTCCAAACCCTGATATTTCACTAAGTTCTTTTGTTTTTCTTAGTATAACAGCTTTATTGAGATATGTTATATACCACACAATTTACCCACTTAAAGTATACAAATTAATAGTTTTTGATATATTCACAGAGTTGTGCAACCATAACTGTAATTAATTTTAGAACATTTTTATCACTCCAAAAAGAAATTCTATATTCATTAACAGTCACTCTCCATTTCCTCCAACCCTCCAATCCTATGTGACCACTAATCTACCTTCTTTGTGGATTTGTCTATTCAGGAATTTCATATAAATGGAATCATACCATATGTGGTCTTTGTGACTGTTTTTTTTTTTTTACCTACCATAATATATTTAAGGTTCTTCCGTATTGTAGCATGTATCTGTATTTCATTTATTTATATGGTCAAATAATATTCCATTACACAGATACACCACATTTGATTGATCTATCATCAGCTGATGGATATTTGGGCTGTTTCCACTTTTTGGCTACTATTACTAACATAGCTACAAATATTTGTGTACATGTTTTTATGTGGATATGTTTTTTCATTTCTCTTGGGTCTGTACCTTGGAGTAGAATTGCTGGGTCATAATTCCACATCTTTTTGAGGAACTGCCAGACTTTTCCAAAGCAGCTGCACCATTTACATTTCCCTCAACAGTGTATGAGGACTCCAATTTCTCTGCGTCCTTACAGCACTTGTTATAACCTCTTTTTTCCCATTCTAGCCATTCTAGTGAGTGTGAAGTAGCACCTCATTGTGGTTTTCATTGATTTGCATTTCCTTGAAGGGCTAATGATGGTGAACTTCTTTAAACCTGCCTATTGGATGGGCCGACCGTGGCTCACTCGGGGGTGAGCGTGGTGCTGACAACACCAAGTCAAGGGTTAAGATCCCCTTA
>NW_007804458.1:0-1102 GCF_000696425.1 Galeopterus variegatus | reverse complement strand
AGGGAGGTTGGGGATTAATTGGGTGGAGGACATGGGGAGTAATCACAATTTGTGGTAATGGACATCTTTATACTATTGATATGACCATCATGTCCTGGGCATAGGTTGTGAAGGTTAGCTTTGTACTCCATGAATATACATAATCAATAAAGAAAAAGAAAAGAAAGAAAGACAAACAAACAAAAAAGCCCCCAGATACCAGATTGATGATTAAAAATTCAGTTTAATATTTTAAAAATAGGGGCCGGCCCGGTAGCACACTGGAGAGTGCGCCGCTTGGGAGCACGGCGGCGCTCACGCCGAGGGTTCGGATCCCATGTGGTGACCGGTTCCCGCTCACTAGCTGAGCGTGGCGCGGGCACAACACTGAGGGTTGCGATCCCATTGCCAGTCCCCGGTATGGGCGCGACACCAAGGGTTGCGATCCCGTTACCGGCCAGTAAAAAAGACAAAAAAGGAAAAAAAAATTTTTTTTAAATAATAATAATAAAATTCAAAAAAATCGAATTTTAAACCTCATTGACTTCAGTATTTAATTTTATTAAGAAATTATTGATTAGAGATGAAGACAGTATTTTTAGATTTTTACATAATACAATGTTAGTTCCTACTATCTGAAGTATTTTGAATAAAAATGTTTATATATAGCATTCTGAAATTAAATAAATACCTTACTACAACAAAGAGATGCATTACAGAATTAAAAGTATTAAAATATAAAAACTTTAATTTCTGGCAAGATGTCAAACTAAATATTTGAACAAACCTTTCTGATATAACTAGGATAACTGAGAAAAACAATTTCATGGGATACTTAGGCCAAAAATGTCAAGAAAATGCTCATTCATAGAAATAAGCCACACTTGTAGACAGGATTTGCCATGTGATGTTATTGAAATCTAATAGTCCCTCAGCCAGTGAGCGGGAACCGGTCTGTATGTGGGATCCGAACCCTCGGCAGGAGCGCCATCACGCTCCCAAGCGGCGCACTGTAGCAATGCGCCACCTGGCCGGCCCTTGAACAAACCTTTCTGATATAATTAGGATAACTGAGAAAAACAATTTCATGGGATACTTAGGCCAAAAATGTCAAGAAAATGCT
>NW_007804457.1:0-1102 GCF_000696425.1 Galeopterus variegatus | reverse complement strand
GGCATTGTCTCATGCTCTACTGGGCTCCAGCTCGAAAGCGCTGACAGCCCGCAGAGAGAGAACGTGCATAGTGATGCATTGAAGTCTGTCTGTGTTTGTTATTTTCACCGACCCTCCTCATCCCTTTTCGGGTACCCACTCCTCGCTGAAGCTGGACTTCGGCACTGACTAATACAGATTTTGGTACCAGGAGTGGTTCTAGAAAAACAGAATCTTAAGGATGAATTTCTTCAATTGGTTTCAGGGCCTTAGACCTAAAAATGCTAACAGCTTGACTTCTAATAATACAGAGAGCACTGATGGTCCTTGTCATGAACTGTTTAAAGAGATATGCAAAATAAATCCATTTGATGGTCCTGATTCACTGCTTGTAAAAGGCAAGGGATTCAGTGACTCTATACATAATACTTTTGAGTATTTGTGGAAATCTGAGGACTATAGTGACATTGGCTGGTTGCTCCTCACGACACTGGATAAACTGAACAAAGAAAAGGGGGAGCTCAGTGAAGTGATTTCTTGGCTCAAGCGCCAAATCGATGGCCTAAAAGTTTCTAGATGTGCTCTAGGCCAGAGTCTTCTTTCCAGTACCCACAGGACTGAAATTGTCGAGAATCAAACCCAAGCCCTCATTATGAGATTGGCTGAACTTCAGCAGCAGTTGAATCATCAGCCTTGCAGGGTATCTCCTGCTAAAGTGAGGGCATCGGTTGGGAAAGAATGGGGTCCTGCAAGTTGGGATGGAAACGTGTGGGAAGACCTTGATGGAGCTGGGGACATGGAACCCCTAAGTTGCGTTGAGGCTTGTTCACCAGAAATGCACTCCCAACCCTCATCCCCAGAGACAGTGGCTTTTCCACCTCTGCCTGAGGGGATTAATTCTGCATTGCCTAAAGAAACAGTAATGGATTCCCCTGAAGCAGAAAACTTCTAGGTCAAGTGGACAAAAGTCTAACTTGAATCATAAAAACAGAGAGTCATGACCCCTCAATCAATTCCCAGACTTGAGCCAGTTTACAGACCCAGAACCCCTTGATTGAAGGGGCCAGGTCCCCTTGAGAAAGGACCCTGGTACACCACCAAAAATCTATACTATTAATCTTTC
>NW_007804456.1:0-1102 GCF_000696425.1 Galeopterus variegatus | reverse complement strand
GCCGCACGCTACCAAGTGCGCCACCGGGCCGGCCCTAGATTGTTTTATTATTATTATTGCTTTGCAATAATTTGATTATAATGTGCCTTGATGTAGTTTTCTTTAAGTTTTTTGTACTTGAGGTTTGTTGAGCTTCCTGTATCTGTGAGCTTGTTGCTGTTATCCAGTTTTATCCCAGATATTGATTCTTTCCTTAGAAACAGGATTTGGGTTTTATTTATATCTTCCAGGCCTCTACTTAACATGTTCGATATTTCCTCTACCTTCCAGAATTTCTGGAAGATTGTTTTAAGCACTCTTTTATTATCCTTGTTCACTATTTTTATCATTTGTCTAACTTCTGGGACTCTTTTCATTGATTGATTTTACTTCTCATTATGGGTTGCCTTTTCTTTGCATGTCTGGTGTTTTTGAAACAGACTTTATTTATTAGAGTATTTTTAGGTTTACAGAAAATTTCTGCAGAAAGTACAGAGAGTTCCCACATACTCCTTCTCTCCCCTGCACAGTTATCCCTAATATTAACTTCTTGCTTTAGTGTGGTACATATGTTACAATTTCATGGCTTGTACCCACCATTATGGTACCAGGCAGAATAGTTTTATTTGCCTAAAAATGTCCTGTTCTGCATCTATTTATCTCTCCGTTCTTCCCTAAAGCCCTGGAAACCACTGACCTTTTTACTGCCTCTATTGTTTTGCCTTTTCCAGAATATGTTATAAGTGAAATCATACAGTGCATAGCCTTTTTAGACTGACTTCTTTCACTTAGCAATTTGCATTTAAAGTTTCTCCATTTCTTTTCATGGCAAAATAGCTCATTTCTTTTCTATTAGCAATAAAAAACATTCCATTGTCTGGATGTACCACAGTCTCTTTGTGCACTTATCTATTGAAGAAGATCATGATCACTTCACTTCCAAGATTTGACAATTATAAATAAAGCTATTATATATACATTTGTGTGCAGGTTTTTGTGTGAGCATAACTTTTCAATTCATTGGAAAAGTACATAGTAATGAAATTGCAAAATCATGTCCACAATTATGTTTAGTTTTGCAAGAAACCGCCAAACTGTCTTCCAAAGAGGCTATATCATTTTG
>NW_007804455.1:0-1102 GCF_000696425.1 Galeopterus variegatus | reverse complement strand
GCATTAATTTCCCAAGGAAGGGCTGCCTCTCACTGGAAGGTGCCTGGGAATTTAACCTCTTTGGGGCTTCTTACTGATCGAAAGAGATGGGCTTTGAGTAATCCTTTGTGTCTTTGTAACCCAGGGGAAGCGGGGTGACAAATCCGTCGGGGGCGAAGCAACACAAAGCAACAATAGGTTCATTTGCAGGGATGTGATATGGAGGGGTGGAGAGACAGTATTCAAGTTTAAATGTAGTGTTTGAAACTATGGAGGTTCTATGCAGTTCTCAGTGTGAGTATAGAATTGCACAGTCTCTTGCTCATGTAATTTATTATCTGAGAGATGTGCATACATTAATAGTGTTTGACCACACTTTAATCTCACAACTGCTATGAATTAAACCAAGTGGTAAAGGTATAATGTATAAATTCATTTTATAACAATATAAGTCAGTATTAACCCATAAAATGAAATGTGTTTTTACCTAATCCTGAGATATTTATCTTTCTTGTATATAACAGACCTATGGGTGTAAGTCAAGCTAATCTTTTTCTTTTATCTTTTTCAATAAACTATTTGCGTTAGAGTGGAAATCCCTAATTAATGTAAGTAATTGAGTTTTGATGTTTTCATTAAGTCTAAAGGTATTAATTCAGCATTATCCATTTATTCCCTCTTACGAGATGTTGATAGTGATCATTTGGAGGTGGACATCCTTGTTAAAGCTATGCAATTTACTAATGAGCTTTTCAAGAATAGATTTTTCCACCAAGTCAGTGCCCATGAATGTTTATTATTTCTTTTCTTAGGGGAAAAGGCAAACCAAATAGCTGTCTTGTTTTTATTTTGATTATTTTATGTGAAATTCTTCTTAACTTCCTTTTTAAATGGATTTTGTGACAGGAAGAAAATGCAAATGAAGAAATACCATTGCCCATCAATTTCTAGCCCGTTGAACGTAATTCAGGGTACTGGCTTTGCTATCAAACCTCCCCAAGCACATTTTCTTTGTGTTAGTGACTTAGGCAATACTGGATCTTTCATCTGTACATTAGACTGTGTAACTCTTCCTTTCCACCTAGCATGCTTTGTGTTGCACCCTTTACATGTATGTGTGAGT
>NW_007804454.1:0-1102 GCF_000696425.1 Galeopterus variegatus | reverse complement strand
TGTTCCCTGGACTTTGGACTTCCCAGCCTCAGAAACCATAAGCAATAAATTTCATTTTCTTAGGAAGTAACCAGTTCCAGATATTTTATTATAAGCAGCAGAAACACACTAGGACATTTTCCCCACAGCACACCCGAAGGGTTTGGAAGTGAGTCAAGAGACATGAGGCTATGTGTGTGTGTGGGAGGAGGGGTGTTGTATTTTTAAGGTATGGATTTGTGATTACAAGCTTGTCTAGCTGCAGGATCAGATGAGAAGGTTGCCTGCGGGATGATGATAAAGAAGAGAGATTTCGATTTTTATCTTAGTCGGTGAGGGTGACAGGTGCACCGCTGCAGAGAAGAGCTGGAGACAGGTGAAGGCCCGTTTGAGGGGAGGTGGACTCAGGACACACTCCAGCCTTGACCTCCCTGAAGGCCTCCCCTGGGTACAGACCTTTTCTCTGTTTTCCTGGCATGGGACCCTGGCATGTAGTGTGTGCTCTATTAAGTATTTGCAGACTGAACCAACACGAGTGATTGGGCTGAGTTGAGAAGAGTTTTGGTTGTCATTGGATCAGATTCACTGGGGGTGACTGCTTTCTGAAGAAACAGGCAAAGCCATTGTGGAAGACTTGGTCTGGCTTCCTTATTTAGGTCTCATCAGAAGAGTGAAAGCTTCGTGTAGCCAAGTTTTAAAAATTCTGCTTCGTTTTTTATAACAAATGAAAAAGGGCCAAGAGCAGAGTTGAAAATCCAATTTCTGCCTTTACCACTTGAATGTTTAATCTACTTTAAATTTTCCTCTCCCTTAAGTTAGCAATTTCAGTTCAATAGACATGTTTACTGCTGATTCTATCACGAATTCTCATACTAATGGCCCTTTAAACCCTTGAGTTTGTAAAGCCATTGTCAAGCTCTGGAAGATTCCTGCAGAGACTGTGTCATTTAAGTTTTACAACATGTCCTATAGGTACATATGGCAGAGAGAGGAAAAGTGACTTGTCCAGGGTGTGACAGCCCGTGGAGCATGACCCAACGATTTGCTCTATGCAGGCCAGTCACAATGTGTGTCAACCAAAGTTCACTTCAGGTCCAGTCTTCTTCTGCTGTGGCCACAGTCA
>NW_007804453.1:0-1102 GCF_000696425.1 Galeopterus variegatus | reverse complement strand
TGTAGCTGATAATGCACCATGAGAGCGTGGATGGAGGACAGTGAGGAAGGCAGGCTGGGGATCGTACCAATAACTCAGGCATTTGTGTGAAGACTACAACTGAGCAGGACAAGCCTGAGGGCAGGAAGAAGGATAATAAAGCTGTTGCAGTAGCTCATGCCTGAAACTGGGCAGTGAGTTGGAGAGAAGGCAAGAATTTGAGAAAATCAGCATGTTCTGCAATTGATTAGATATAGACTGGGAGGGGGAGTACAAAGTAAGCAGTGATCATGAAAATGGTGGTTTCATTAAGTTAAGAACATAGAAAGAAGAATACATGTGTGGGGCAGACGATGACTAACTTGTTGGGATGCTGCAGCAGATTAGATGTCCTCCCAAACTCATTGAGGCTCGGTTCCCACTGGGACAGTGTTAAGACGGTAGGAAATCCGATTGCGGTAGTTGACAGGTGGGACCTTGGAGAGGTCATTAGATTGTGAGGACCATACTCATGTGAACTGATCCATTTTTGGAATAATGGGAGTAGTTCTGGTGGCTTTAAAAGGAGAGCTCATGAGGACCTATCTCTTTCTCTGCTCTGCATTCTGCCAGGTGAGACCCCTGCGTCACTGTCAACCCCAGTAAGGCTCTCACCAGATGTGTTCCCTGGACTTCGGACTTCCCAGCCTCCAAAACTGTAAGAAATAATTTTGTTTTCTTACAAATTACCCAGATCCAGGTATTTTGTTATAAGCAACAGAAATGGACTAACACAGAAAATTGGTACCAGAGAAGTGGGGTGTGCCTTATATACCTGAAAATGTGGAAGTGGCTTTGGAACTGGGTGTTGAAGAGAGGCTGGAAGAATTTGAAGGAGCAGGCTAGAAAAAGCCTAGATGCTGGTGAGAATTTAGAAGAAAAATAGGGAAGGTTTGGAACATCTTAGAGACTGGCAAAGTGGTGGTGACCAGAATGCTGATAGAAATAGGGACTATAAAGGCCATTCTAAGGAGGTCTCAGATAGAATAAGGAGTTTATTGGAAAGTGGGGCAAAGATTGCCCTTGCTATGAATTTGCAAAGAACTTGGCTGCATTCTTTTCATGCCCAAAAGTTTTATGGAAT
>NW_007804452.1:0-1102 GCF_000696425.1 Galeopterus variegatus | reverse complement strand
GCTATGGCTTTATCTTCAATTGAGTAAATGTAGATCTGCACCCTGGCTTACAGAAGTCTGACCCCTGCCTTCTTTTCTGATCTCATCTCTATGCCTCTCCACCCCACTGCAGCTACACAAGCCTTCTTTAGGATCCAGGAACGTACAAGCTATTTCCACCACAGGGCCTTTGCCCAGGCTTTGCCCAGCTTTGTCTTTGGCATGAAATTCTCTTCCTTTTGATCTCAACATGGTTGGCCCGTTCTTGTCATTTAGATCTCAGGTTATCCAGAAGTGATATTCAATCCTCCGTAAAACATTTCACTACTTAATTCTCAGCATAGAATTTATCCTTCTCTCTTTTTATTGTTTTATTTGTTTACTTATTTGTTGTTGCTCTCCTTCACTGCTGGAACATAAATTCCACGATACAGACTCTGTCTCTGTTTTATTTCTGGCTCTCTACCTCACACATATTAGATACTTAATAAATATTTTTTAATGAATTAAAACATGATTTAGGTAAAAGGGGATTTATAAGAGACAGAACAAAAATGGAAGAATGTGTCGGGAAGTATTTAATTGGAAAATGACCCTTCAATATACCTCTCAATAATATTCAGAATGAATAATAATATGACTTTAAAACCTTTTTTTTGATTTTGCAACAGAGTTTGTATTTATTTTATATTGTAAAATTTTAATTATTCTTTCCACATGTTTACCTGCAGCAGAGTTTTAATATTTAATGGAGAATTCAACCCAGGGTTGAATGTTTTAAGGAAGGAGACATCAGTGGGACATGAAAAAAATATTTGTAAAATTGTAATTGATTTATTCACATTTAAGTGTACTTTTTCTCCTTCCAAAAATGATTGAAGCAGTGGGCACAAATATACACTAAAAGACAAAATATTCACAATAAAAGTGAATGGCAAATATACATATAAAAGAATCTTGGTGTTTATCAATCATAATAATAAACCAAATAAATAATCACTTTACTGTGATTAAAAGGTCAGGATAGTAAAAGAAAATCAAAAGATTATAAAAAAACATGAGTTACAAGGTGCATTAAAAAGTTCTTTTAGGGCTGGCCCGGTGGCGCACTGCTACAGTGCGC
>NW_007804451.1:0-1102 GCF_000696425.1 Galeopterus variegatus | reverse complement strand
GTCTGATACCTCATTCGAATGAAAAGGCAATTAGAAGATTTAGGGTATTTAACAGAAATTGCACATGATATTTGTATAAGAACATCGCACTTTAACCTAACTAACCACACCCAATTTGTTTTTTAGGCTAAATAATATGAAAAAGGTTTTTTATGTCATGAAGGAATTCTAGTCCACACGAATGTAATAAAACTTCAAGCTAATCTTGAAAATACACTTACCTAATTATTCTGGACTATCAAAATGCTCAAGGAGATCTGTATTTCACCTGATCATTTCCAATTTCACCCCGACACACCCATATACTAGACCTTTGAAAAATAGTTTTGAGAATTGTTACTAGGCTCTCCTTGCCAATTATTTATAAAAATTCATGACTATAATTTCAAATTCAAAATAAAGTGTACGTTTTCTGTACCATCTAGGTACCCCCCTCATGACTATAATTTCAAATTCAAAATAAAGTGTACGTTTTCTGTACCGTCTAGGTACCCCCTCTCCAAAAAAATATTTAGTCTGTTAAAAGGATGTCCCTTTATTGGAAACTTTTGAGTTTATGGATTTATTTCTCCCTAAAACAACCATTAAAAGCATGATCCTCTCTTTTGCTGACCCATTTATAATTATTTTTTTTAAAAAGGGGGGTGTAGGCATAAAAATAAATTTACCCGAAAAGTCAGCATTTGTAGGATTTTAGATTTTGTGCTGAACATGTGCCTTAAAGACATGTCCAGGTCAGTAACACAGGCTTCTTTAAACCAGCATACGCAATTTTGGTATCAATTTTAACTACTGTAATACACAAAGCTGCACATTTTTTAGAAAACTGTGATAATATATGAGCATAATATAGGAACGTTCCTGTTAGGTTGATTTGATTCCTTTGACTTCCAAGGTAACTGGAGTTTGGCAAGTGTAAACTTGTGATTGATAACTACTGAGAACTCCAGTGTACTAAAAGAAATGAGTGTTGACCTTTTTTTACCAATTTTAAATTATCTGCTTGCCGTATTATGTATTGTCATGATTTTTCCTTCTAACCTATAAAATCCCAAAACCTAATCTCTAAAAAGATATATATCAACTATTCCTGTCTTAATTC
>NW_007804450.1:0-1102 GCF_000696425.1 Galeopterus variegatus | reverse complement strand
CACATCTGTAGCTTGGGATGTGCCCACTTGTCTCTGAGATCTGCATCTGTTCCTGGAACTCGTTCAGGGGGAACAGCCCTTGAAATCAAGGTCCATTGTGGAGATAGATTGTCTTCAATCTGTCCAAAGAGAAGGCTTCTTCTTAGGTGCCACCCCTGGACCTCTTGGAGCCAGGAGTTCCACTGTGAA
The DNA here is from genome assembly GCF_000696425.1 of Galeopterus variegatus. Lineage (NCBI taxonomy): Eukaryota > Metazoa > Chordata > Mammalia > Dermoptera > Cynocephalidae > Galeopterus > Galeopterus variegatus. The sequence continues at coordinate 913 of NW_007804450.1, read as the reverse complement.
GATTATTTCCCAGACCTCAGCCCCTTTGAGAACTATTAAAGAAAGTCCTGTGGCATGTTTGAGGACTTTGAAGTGGCCTGGCTGGAGCTCAGTATATTGGATGGTGGCAGAGGATGAGGATGGAATGATGGACGGGTGTCAGGGTTTATATGCCATCAAAGGAATTTGATTCCTGTACTTCCACCCAGCAAATTTATAGTGACTTGAAGTCTCCAAATTTCCTCTCTCTTTTTTTCAGCTTTAATTGAGGTGTAATTGACAAATAAAAGTTGTATGAAGGGTCTTCAAAAAGTTCATGGAAAGAATCATGTTATCTTTTTGTTATATTTTTCCACAAACTTTTGAAAATCCTCATATATATAATATAAATCCTCAAGGTGTACAATGTGATGCTTTGATGCATGTATACATTGTGAAATGATTGCTACAATTAAGCTAATTAGCATATCCATTGCCTCATAGTTACCAAATCTCTCTTTTTAGTTGGATTCTGCCAACTCATGTGTTCTTTTTGGTTGTGACCAATAATGCTTTTACTTCATTATCACCAGTGACTTGCTCTGACTTTTATCAGCCAGGGTTCAGTGTAAGAACAGAAACAACTTCTTATAATTGGAGCACTGCTAACTGCTATATTAGATAAACCTCAGCATCTCAGTGGCTTAGCACAACAGCAGGATTTTTCTTCCTCCCTTCAGTGACCACTGCTTTCACCATTTTGACCTTGATTGTTACTTCCTTTAATCTCTCTCTCTCAATCCTGACACCTTTATTCCCCACTCTCACACCCCAGCTGTGGCTTTGTCTGGTGCCACCATGATGGGAGAGAGCTTCCCTTCTAAAGTGACTCTCTGGGCCGGCCCGGTGGCGCACTGGAGAGTGCGCCGCTTGAGAGTGCGGCGGCGCTCCCACC
>NW_007804449.1:0-1102 GCF_000696425.1 Galeopterus variegatus | reverse complement strand
CATCAGCTATTAAAAATGTTTCTTTTGTACTATTTACACCTCTCATTTATTACTTTGTCCAATGTCTCTAGAACAATGTTGAATCCTATCAGTGATAGCAAACATTCTGCTATTTCTAACTTTAACATAAAGCCATAGGACTAGATTAGAGTAGCTAATAAAATCCTAAGGCAGGTAATATGCTTGAGTTAACAGAAGTATTTACATTAATTTTGTTCAGATTGATACCTAATTAGAAAATATACATGAAAAAAAGTTCCCATTCATAATAGCAAAACTATAAAACATTCCACAGTAATCTTACCAGAAATGTAAAAACCTTATGAGTGAAGCTCTAAAATTTTAAGACATTAAAAAAAAAATAATAATACCTTAGTTAAATGAAGGGACGCACAATGTTCCTAGATTGAAGAGTAAATATTTTAAAGCCTTAGATCTCTCCCCCCAATTTATATGTAATTCAATGTCAAAAATCCCAAATAAGTTTTCAAAATTAAAAGACTAATTCTAGATTTATCTGAAAAAGTAACTGTGTCAAGAAAAATCTGAAAAGTGACAATGACAAACTTGCCCTACCCCAAATATCGAAATATAGTACAAAATTACAGCAGTTAAAGCAATTTTGCACTGGAACAGAAGATAAATAAGTCCATGGCAGAGATTAGAAAACCCAGAAATTCAGTACATAGTAAAGGTGGCATCTCAAAGCAATAATGAAAGGACTACATTACTCAATAAATAATATTGAGTAATGGCTATTTTTTTTGAGGAAATAATTCAATCAGATCCCTAATTTGCACCATCACACACAAAAATAAATTCTAAAGAAATTTAAAATAGAAATCTAAAAAATAAAACTATAAAAGCATTTACCGAAAATAAGAGGATTTTATTTTACACTCTTGAAATGTAGAGTGTTTTCCCAAGGAAGACACAAAATCTGAAAGCCATGAAGAACACATGATTAATTTGATTCCATAAAAAGCTTTAATTTCCACATCACACACACAACAACCAAAACCCATTAAAAAAGTGAAAAGACAATAAATCAGAGGAAAATATTTTTAATATGTACAACAAAGAACAATTATTTTTACTATAT
>NW_007804448.1:0-1102 GCF_000696425.1 Galeopterus variegatus | reverse complement strand
TAGAATATTGGTGACATTTGGTGGAGGATTATTGACTGGAAGGGGGCACAAGGAAACTTCTGGAAAGCTGGATACATTCCATTCTTGATCTGGATGGTGGTTACATGAATGTAAATATATGTAAAAATTCATTGAGCCCTACAGCTAAGATTTATGCACTTTGCTATATGTAAATTATACCACATTAATATTTTTACCCTGCGCTCTCCTGAGCTGGGACAGTGGGAGGCCAAGGTCCTCGGCCTCACCCTCCCACTGATACCCACAACCAGCCCAGTGACAACCAACGAGCTGCCACAGGAAGACCCCCGGGCTTCCAAGCTGGGGCAGTAGGGGTGAGAGGGCTTCAGCCACACCCCCCTGACATCTGCACCCAGCCTAGCAATGCCAAGACACTGCTGGAAACCTCCTGGTCTCCCCTACAGGAATGAGGGGGGTGCCACAGGCCTCAACACCACCCCTCCTCTTTCCTCCTTCTTCCATCACATTCCCTTCCCCTTTCCCCTCTCCCCCTCCCCCCAACTGCTCCACAACAACATCATAGAATGTAAAAAAATAATATTAATATATAAATAAACTTCAAAAATATATTTTTTAAAATAATTTTACTTAAAAATAAATCTCTGAAAAGGTGATAGCTTCTGTAGAATTGCCCAAATTTATTTAACCACGAATCTGATTTTTTCCACAGTGCATTTCATGAGCTGGTGTATACTGTATAACAAAGAAGACCCTGGGAAATAAGATCTGGGGCTCACTTTTCATGTCAATTCTAAAGCACTCACAGCTGCTGTATTAGTCTGTTACTGTTGCTTATAACAAAATACTTGGAACTGGGTGACTTATAAACAAAACAAAATTTATTGCTCACAGTTTCAGAGGCTGGGAAGTCCAACGTCCAGAGAACACATCTGGTGAGAGCCTTGGTGGTGGCAACAGTGACTGCACAGTATCACATTGTGAAAATGGTGGAGCAGAGAGAGGTACAGACTCTTCATGCTCCCCTTTTAAAATCCTCTGAACCACACCCCTGACCACCATTTTTTAATCCATTCACTACTGCATGGTCCTACAATCTAATCACCTCTTCAAGGCCCCACCT
>NW_007804447.1:0-1102 GCF_000696425.1 Galeopterus variegatus | reverse complement strand
AAAAAATGAAGTGATTTTGTAAAACAATACTTACCCTTAATATTTATATATGTAGGTATGGGTACTGTATGTCATAACACAAAACATTTTTCTTTACAATGAGTTATAGCAAAAATTTCTGAAAACATTGTTCCATAGTATTGTTGGGGCTCAGAGGCTGATACCCTAAAATACGGTGCTTTGACATTCTGGAGTAAAGAAGCAGGCTCAAGGTCTCTCTGACCCCTCTACTCCCATCCCCATCTCTCCATCCTCTGTCACTCTCCAAAGCACAGGATGAAGCTTTTTCTTTATCTGCCTAAAGTCTGGATCCGCCAAAGAAGAAGACAGTTATCTCTGGTCCTTTCCCTGAGTTTTCATTAACTTAGTTCATACCACAGGAAGTGAGACTGTAGTCTACCAAAATACCTGGACAGACTTTTGTCACAGACCACTGTCTTCTATTTCAGTCCCATCCAGTATTTTGGAGAATCATTTACCAGTCATTGTCTGCTCTGCAGGCCAAATAGACTTTGTCCCAGGCCACTGTGTGTTCTCTAAGCCTATTGTGTCCCCTTAAGAATCATTTAATCTTACCCCCTCATCCCTCCTTTGCCTGTGAAGATGGGCATATAAGCTCTGTACCCCACCGGAAAGTTGGGAAATTACTCTCTTGCAATCCCCTATGTATTGCCCCTTCCTAGCATGTTAAAATAATAAGATTTGTTATGCATTTTCTTCATATTAATTTAAAACTGTCAGTGATTTTTATCAATGAAAAGAATACTGGTGAAGACGCACTAAAATGGTTTTACAAATCATGAGTGGGTCAAAACATAAGAGTTGGAATTATAGGAAGTTTTCCCTTGGCCCCTGCAGTATATACAATAGAAGCAGAATTTCTAAATAGAATATGCACATTTTCAACCTGATTTGTTAATAACAATCTAGTTGATGAATAAATTTATGCTTCTATCAGAATGTCAGTAAATTCTTTTTTCTTCATAGCTTCAACATTTGATATTCTCACTTTTTCCCCCCAATATAATGGTTTTTAAATGATATCCTAATGTTGTTTCAATTTGCATTCCCCTGATTCTCTAGTGAAGCTGAGCATCTTTTC
>NW_007804446.1:0-1102 GCF_000696425.1 Galeopterus variegatus | reverse complement strand
GAAACTTTGCAGACCAAGAAAGAGCAAAAGGATATACCCAAAGTGCTGAAAGAAAAAACTTTTTACCAAGGATACTTTATTCAACAAAGTTGACCTTCAGATAAAGGAGAGGTAAAAACTTTCCCTAAAATACAAATGCTGAGGGAATTCATTGCCTACACCTGCATTATAAGAAATGCTAAAGGGAATTCTTCAAGCTAAAACAAAAGGATGCTAAAAATATCATTAAAGCATATGAAAGTACAAATTTTACTCATTAAAATAAATATGTAGTCTAATTAAAAATATTTTAATACTGTAATGGTGGTGTGTAAGTCACTTTTAATTCTAGTATGATAATTAAAAGACAAAAGTACTAAAAATAACTACAGCAACAATATTTTGCTAATAGATATACAATCTAAAAAGATGTAAATTGTGACATGAACAATATAAACTGTGGTTTGGTAACAAGTAAAAGCATAGTATTCTGTTTTTGATCAAAGTTAAGTTGATATTACCTTTAAAATAACCTGTTACAACTACCAAATATGTTATGTAAGCCTCAAGGTAATGATGAAACAAACACCTACATTATATACACAAATGATAAAGAAAAAAGAATCAAAACATACCACGTCAAAAAAATTATCAATTCACAAAGGAAAACAGCAAGAGAAGAAGAAAGGACAAAAAAGGAACTACAAAACAGCAATAAAACAATAAAATTACAGTAGTAGTCCTTACTTATCAAAATTTATTTTAAATGTAAATAGATTAATTTTTTCGATCAAAAGACATAGAGAGGCTGAATATAATTTTTAAAATGACACAACTATATGATACCTACAGGAAACTCACTTTCAGTTCAAAGACACATATAGACTGACAATGAAAAGATAGAGAAACAAATTTATATGAATGGAAACCAAATGAGAGCAGAGATAGCTGTACTTACATCACACAAAATAGGAATGTTATATAATGGTAAAGGGACCAATTCATCAAGAGAATATGTCATTGTAAATATATATGTATCCAACATAAGAACACCTAAATACATAAAGCTAATATTAACAGATTCAAAGAGAGAAAGAAACAGAAATATGTAATGGTAGAAGAC
>NW_007804445.1:0-1102 GCF_000696425.1 Galeopterus variegatus | reverse complement strand
GATTTCAATGTTAAAGGAAAATGGCAGGGGGTGATTGTAGAAGGTGGAGGACTTGGGGTTAGGGGTGATTGTAGAAGGTGGAGGACTTGGGGTTATAGTTTATTACAACTGTGATAAAGACCACGAGATGTGGGCCGGCCTGTGGCTCACTCGGGAGAGTGCGGTGCTGATAACACCAAGGCCACGGGTTCGGATCCCATATAGGGATGGCCGGTTTGCTCACTGGCTGAGCGTGGTGCTGACAACACCAAGTCAAGGGTTAAGATCCCCTTACCTGTCATTTAAAAAAAAAAAAAAAAAAAAAAAAAAAAGACCACGAGATGCTAAGAATAATATAAGATATAGTGACACCTGCTGTTTTTACCTATTCAGCATCCACTCCCACTTCTATGGATGACAGCATCCCAAGTTTCCTTTATGGACCAGCCTTTCCATGTTCTGGATCCACACGGTTCAGGTGAAGTTGACTGCACCCTTTAGCTCCAGGTCTGGCCCATCACCATATTCCTGAGCCACATACAACCCAAGTTATTTTCTACCCCTACTAGGGGAAAAAAAGTGTTCTCTTTTAATCGGAGTTGCTAAGCATGTGGAATGTAACCCTGGACCTGCTGGTGGCCGTCCTTGCCACCACTTGAGGAGATTCTGGCCAAGCATGAAGCCTCCGCAGAGTAAATAAAGACATGAGGAAAGATGAAGCCTGATGACATTATTTGAGCATAAGGATCCATGCCTGAAGTTAGATCTAAGTGCCTTTTTCAGTTACATGAACCAATATATTCTTGCAAGTCCATTTGAATTTGGTGCCTGTCACTTGCAAGTAAAGGAGTTCTGAGCAGTACCCAGAAAAACCTAAGATCCCTGAGTCATCAGTGTCTAAGGGCCCTGTCCTGTAACAGCTCCTGAGCAACACAAGTAATCTTTTTTTTTTCCTTTTTGTCTTTTTTCGTGTCCGGCAACGGATCGCAACCCTCAGTGTCGCGCCCGTACCGGGCCGGGACCGGCAACTGGATCGCAACCCTCGGTGTTGCTCCCACACCTCACTCAGCCAGTGAGCGGGAACCAGTCTGTATGTGGGATCCGAACCCTCGGCGGGAGCGCC
>NW_007804444.1:0-1102 GCF_000696425.1 Galeopterus variegatus | reverse complement strand
ATCCATTGCCGGTCACGAAAAAAGACAAAAAGGAAAAAAAAGAAAATAGAGATGATACACTCAGAAAATAGTGCTGGAGATATGACTTCTAATTTTTCTTGGTAGCAATTGAACATGTAGATCTGAGTTAGATAATTTAAGGATAATGTGGAGGGCAAAGAATATGAGAATGACAGAAGGTACAGTGACAAGCTCAAATGAATTCCAGAATTTAATGTCAATGTAAGGGAGGACGATCTTTAAAAGATGCTAAAAAGAAGTCAAGGAAGCAGAAAGGAAACTGGAGAGCATTGAAAACTAAGAGAAAAAATATATTTTTTTTTTCAAGAAAAGAAAGGAAGAGGCATAAAAAGTGTTCAATACTACTGAAATATTTGGAAGAAAAAAAAAAAAAAAAAAAAAAAAACCTGTTGGAATTAGCGAGGTCATTGAGCGAGACTTGTCCATGAGAGCCTCTAGAGCGAAGGCTGGTAATTACCTTTTATTACATCAAAACCTAAAAATAACTAGAACGTACAGAAAGAGGAAAACAAAACAATATATAATGACAAATTAAAATGTTCAAAATATATTAAAAGATTAAAACAGTTCTTAGAAAGATTTGTGGCTTTAATAAATAATTTACAGTTTACATGGTATGGTTGTGTATAGTTGAGTTATTTTTAAATATAACATGTATAGAAATAAGAGAAATATAGGTTATTCAGAAGGTCTCAATAGGTCTCCAAATATTGAAATCATATAAATCTTCTCTCAGAGAGGTCAAGAAGAGGGAGAAAGGACCTCAAATCCAAATTCTCAAACGAAATTGTATTTATGTATACAATTGAATTTATTATATATGTACTATTCCACTAAGCATTATGAATATAATAGTATAATATATATATATATAAATAATGTTTTTAAATAATAATGCATTATGTTCTTCTATAAAACATAATGAGAATGTAAATTCATATGTCATAGGCTGTCATTTATAAGGTATTGTAATTGTATATGATGTAAGGTGCTGACAAAATGCATGTACAGGAGTAGGATTCAAAGTTATCAGCTTGCCACCTAAAGGAGGAGAAAATGGGCAAAAAATGGTTTAAAAATA
>NW_007804443.1:0-1102 GCF_000696425.1 Galeopterus variegatus | reverse complement strand
GTCATTATTTTCATTAGTTTCAAGAAATGTTTTGATTTCCTGTTTAATTTCTTTTTGGACCTATATTTCATTAAGTAGAATGCTGTTTAATTTCTATATGTTTGTATAGTTTTCAGAATTTCATTTGTTATTGAGTTCTACTTTTAATCCATTGTGATCTGAAAAAATACATGGAATAACTCCAATTTTTTTGAATTTGTTCAGATATGATTTGTGACCTAAAATGGTCTGTCCTGGAGAATGTTCCATGTGCTGATAAGAATGAATTTTTTGAGGTTGTTGGATGAAATGTTCTGTAGATACCTGCCAAGTTCAATTGGTCTGAAGCTTTGCTTAGATCTTGTGTTTCTCTGCTGATTCTTTGCCTAGATGATTGGTCCAATATTGAGAGTGGGGTTTTCAGGTCCCCTGTTATTATGGTATTAGTGTCTATCTCATTCTTTAGGTCTAATATTGTTTGCTTTATAAATCTGGCTGCTCCAACATTGGGTGTGCATATATTTATGATTGTTATGTTTTCTTGATGGATAAATCCTTTTATCATTATATAGTGGCCTTCTTTATCTCTTTTTATAGTTTTTGGTTTAAAGTATATTTTATCAGATGTAAGAATAGCTATTCCAGCTCATTTTTCATTTCTATTTGCATGGTATATCTTTTTCCATCCTTTCACTTTTAGTCTATGTGTGTCTTTACTGGTGAAGTTAGTCTCTTGTAGGCAGCATATAGTTGGGTCCACCTTTTTAATCCACCTTGTGTCTTTTGAGTGGGGAATTTAATCCTTTTACATTAAATGTTGTTATTGAAAGGTGTTGATTTACTACTAGCATTTTATTGATTTTTGTTTGTATGTCTTAAGTATCTTTTGTTCCTTTTCTTCTGATTTACTGTTTGTCTTCTGTATTTGATGGTTTCTTGGGGTGGTAGATAAACTTTTTTTCTCTTAATTGTTAGCATTTTTATTTTACTAGTGGGTTTTGTTTTTGGCAGCGGTGGTTATTTTTCAGGTATCAAACACAGTACTCCCTTGAGAATTTCTTGTTAGGCTGGTTGTGTGGTAGTGAACTCCCACAGTTTTTGTTTGTCTGAGAAATATACTATT
>NW_007804442.1:0-1102 GCF_000696425.1 Galeopterus variegatus | reverse complement strand
AAAGTTCATGGAAAGACCCATATATAGTCTCTGGATTGCCATTTACATGTTTCTTTCCAACAGAATTGCAAAAGTGCTCTCGGTGTCTTCTATTTATCCTGAAACAATTAGGTTGCTCTAAAAAGTTGAATTTTGTGACTTGCCTATCAACAGATATATAAACAGAAGACATCATCACATTCAGAGGAGTACATCAACTTCTAAACATACAGCCAAGGGGATATATTTTAAAAGTTTATCAATGTGGCCTCATTGGTTACTTGTCAGACTCCAAGGCCTTGGTCTTTACATTATTTCTCTTCTCTATCTACACTAACTTCCTAGCGTTATTATTCCAGATAACTCAAGTTTATAATTTCAATTATAGATGTTACATCTTCACTGAACTCCAGACATGGATAAACAGTTACTCATTAAATCCTTCCATTGGAATATATAATAGGTAATAGTACCTGAAACTTTTAAACTTCACCCAAACTAAGTCTCCTCCAAATATTCCTCACTTTAGTAATGACATCTCTGGTCTTCCAGTGACTCGGGTCAAAAACCTTAGAGATCTCCTTGAAGTCTCTCAGTCCTTAAAATACTTGTGAAATCTACGTACTTTCCACCAAGAACACCCTACTGTAAGCCAACAACATATCTAAATGAGACCATTTCAATCTCCTTGCAATTGGTCATCCGCTATTCAATATTAACATACTTCACACATATATATTTTTGTGTATCTTTTCCAAGACAGTCTTTTAAAATGCAAATCTGTGCACGACACAGCTCCAATCAAAGTTCTCCAGTGGCTTAACATCACACTTAGAAAACCACTTAAATTTTCTCCTTGGCTTATAAGTTCTACAATGAGCTGGTCCCTGACCGCCTCCCCTACTCATCACCTATGACCTCTTCTTACCTCTTTGAAGTCCTACCAAATGCTTAGCACTTCAAAAACTCTTCAGCCTTGGGACCATTGCCCTTATTTGTCCTTATCCTATTTTTCTAGATAGCCCCTTGGCTACTTTACTACTTTTGTACAGATGCCAGCTCAAATTTCTTATCATCACTGAAGTTTCTTTTGAATCCCCCAATGAAATAAAAGCCCTCCACA
>NW_007804441.1:0-1102 GCF_000696425.1 Galeopterus variegatus | reverse complement strand
ACTATTACCATATCTATGCTCTTGAGGTTAATTGTATACCCTTCATATTTACATATATATAGTTTTGGAGATATACTACAATCGATTGTAACATCTGTTTTTCATTCATAGGTGTCAATTCATTCCTTTAAGATAAAATCTACTGTAAGTTCTCTTCCTCTTGCAAAGGAAATTTCTGTTATTTTTCCTCTAGCCCAAGGGATCAAAAGTTCCTGGGGATACAAATTTTATTTTTTCTAGGGGTCTGAAATGCACTAGGTAGAACAATTAAACCAGATAACACAATGTTAATTTGGGGCTGTGAAATTTCTAGAGAAATGTTTCATTTAAAAGCTGTCTCCTTGGGCCGACCCCGTGGCGCACTCGGGAGAGTGCGGCGCTGGGAGCGCGGTGCTGGGAGCGCAGCAACGCTCCCGCGGCGGGTTCAGATCCTATATAGGAATGGCTGGTGCGCTCACTGGCTGAGCGCAGTGCAGACGACACCATACCAAGGGTTGCGATCCCCTTACCGGTCACGAAAAAGACAAAAATAAAAATAAATAAAAAAAATAATTAAAGCTGTCTCCTTTATGGCTTGAATGGTAGGGATGGGGACTGAGAGTATTCTGAGGGAATTCCTGAACAAAACTCAACAGGGTAGAAACTTTGCTGTGCTCACCACAAAAGCCCACTACCTACCACAGAGCCTCACATATAGGTGCTACACATAACACACATGGGAAGTAGCATAGCATGCAATCTCTAAGAGAACTTGGATAAGCTACCTGACTTCTGTGCCTCTGTTTCCTCATCTGTAAAAATAGGACCATAAAAGTACCTAACTCATGTGGTTGATGTGAAGATTAACAAAGGAATGGGAACAGTGATCAACATGTAATACTTTATTATTATTACCATAATATATATTTCTGCAGACCAAAAGTCATTTCTTGGATCTATGAAAACTCAGATACTCCAGAATTGAATCTTAGGATTTTGTCCTATGGGAAGGGATTCTATTGGACATTACAGAAGCTGACACCTGGCCTACTGGGCAAACCATCAGTACTAAAGCTATAAACATGACCTTTATTAAACAGCTAGAAAAGGATGTGAAATGTGC
>NW_007804440.1:0-1102 GCF_000696425.1 Galeopterus variegatus | reverse complement strand
CAATACATGATTCTCTTCTTTTCAGGCAGGATGATTATGAATTCATTTTGGTTTGGTTCTGCCTTTGAGTCTCTTTTCCTACCTCTGACTCTCATATTTTACAATCCATCAATATCAACTACCTGTAATTCCCAAAACTCACGTTTTCACATGAATTCTGACTGTGTGGAATATAATTTGCCTCCTTCTCCACCTATAGAACTCTCACTTAGAATTTTTGAAACTTCAGTGAGTTCACTTCTTCCCCAAAGCCTTTCTCCTTCTCCCAGGCAAAGTGAATAATTGCCCCCTCTGTTCAATTCTGCACATAATACCAATATTTGTCATCACACATTGCACATTTTGAGAATTTATTCACAAATCTCTCTCACCATACAAGTATATAGTCCTTAAGAGTAGAGACTGTAGCTATAGCACCTACTACTTAGTAGTAACACAAACATTTATTGAATAGAAACTTTGTGCCAGGCACATAGAAAAGCACCTTGTACAAACATCTCATTCAATTTTCATCATAATCTCCATTTTATAGATGATCAATTGAGGTATAGAGAAGTTATGCTGCCCATCAATAGTCACAAAGCTTGTGTGGTGAATTAATTAATAAAATTAATTTTAAGCTTTCTACTCAGGTGTCTCTGATTCTAAAATCTGTGCACTTGATCACTAACTAGAATTAACCAGATCACACATGAAAAAATAATAGGCATTAAATAATGATTACATTGAACTGTTCAAAAAGTGGACCTTTATCACGACACTGATGAATAAACTAAAGCCAGTTGAGATAAAAGAAGCTAGATTTTTTTTTTTTTTTTTGTCTTTTATCTTTTTCCGTGTCCGGCAACGGATCGCAACCCTCAGTGTTGCCCTGTACCGGACCGGGGACCGGCAACGGGATTGCAACCCTCGGTGCTGCTCCCACGCCTCGCTCAGCCAGTGAGCGGGAACCGGTCTGTATGTGGGATCCGAACCCTCAGGCGGGAGCGCTGCTGCGCTTCCCAAGTGGCACACTTATCCAGTGCGCCACCGGGCCGGCCCGAAGCTAGATTTTTTAAAGCAGGGGTGCACGCGTATTGTTTTTCTTTCTGATCTATTGTCA
>NW_007804439.1:0-1102 GCF_000696425.1 Galeopterus variegatus | reverse complement strand
ATTTTGCCTAGTAAGGACATTAAAATAAGCAAGGAAACTCCTATCATATCATAATAAAAAGGATGTTTTCATACCAAAAAAGAATTAAGTCCAAGGATATTTTACTATTAAAATATTATTAAGTCAAAGGATATAGTCCATGTAAGAGACAGTTATTCCTGTCCTGTATACATAGACATTACATTTTCTTTATTTTATTATTTTTGTCACAAACCAATGCCACAGCCCAGCTCTAGGAAACCACTGCTCTAAACCACTCTAAATTATTCAGACCTTCTACTCTTTCAGAATCTTGGGAGGTCAGAACAGAATTCCAACGTGGGCAAATGCATGGGATAAATCCAGGGACCATTTCAAGTGGAACGGGGATTCCATGCAGTGGCACAGGTCTCCAGCACAAAGATCCTAACAGAACTGGATATGGGTCCAAGTGCCCCACACATCCCACTTGCTGTGTGAACTCTGGCAAGTAACACAACTTGTCTGGGCCTCAGCTTCCTCATCTGTAAGACAGGTGAATAACACCTACCTTGGAGGAAAGTGTGATGACGAATGAAAACGTGGGCCCAATGCCCGGCTCACGGTGAGCGTCCCCCTCCTCTGCTCCAGGGAGCATAACTGCCTGTGGTGACACATTTGCCGCTGACCTGTGTCAGGACTGAGATCTACCATGTCTCACTAGGTATTTGTGGAATGGGCAGGGAGTGAACAAAGGAATGAGGAAAGAGGGAGAACCCGGTGGTTGGGAGCAAAGACTCGGCAGAAGCTCACTCTCTGGGCGAGAACCCATGGAAGTCATCCTCCTGCTCCCTGAAATATGGCCCCAACCACCTGCATTGTCCTTGGTCACATTTAAGGAGGAGAGCTTCTTTCCGCTTCAGCCTCCGTGAAGCGAATCCTCCAGACATTTAGGTTTCCTCCTGGGTTTCTTCTCAGTCCCTCCACTAGCCGACCGATCTCAGAGTTCTCTGACCCTCGTGGGCCCCACCGCTGTTCGTCACTGCCTCGGTGCTTCCTTTCCTGCCCTCCAGCTGAGATCCCGTGGGCCATCATGATAGTGACTCCCTGGCCTGACTTCCACCCTATCCTTGCCTCTCTCTGC
>NW_007804438.1:0-1102 GCF_000696425.1 Galeopterus variegatus | reverse complement strand
TTTCTCAAGTACCTTATCAGTATGCCCTGAATGAACCCAATTCAGCTTTTCCTCGTGGCACCTAAAACTCGTCTGAACCTTATTCAAATCATGCCATTCCCCACGTCCTTATGAACATAGAGTGGGAGAACTGGCTCTGACCGCAGAGTCAGCTCCCTTTCTTCTGAATCATTGGGCAATTCACACTGACCTATCTGTTCATGATCACTTAAAAAGAACTTTATGTCCATTAACATTGACCAAATTTGGTTCACTCTGAGAGTATCAGAATATAAGAAGGTAAAATGTTAAGCTTACCCTCTGTAAAACAGTGGCTGAGCAGTTGTCAAAAAGACTAGTTTTGGAAATATTTAATGGATTTCACCAAAATTTGGTGTGTGCCAGGAGGTTACAGAGTTATTTATTAGTATTGATATTTGAAAGTTAAATAAACACTGATTTAGCCCTTGGTATTAGCATCTCAATACAAGCCATGAACTTCCCCCATTTTAAACACACAGGGAGGTAGATATATGGTATTTACTTCTGAAAATAATGTTTAAAGATATTCTGTGATTAATTCTGTCTGACAAGAACAAGGGACACTGACCTCCAGAGATCCCTACAAAATTTGCTCCCTGTGTTTTATTTCCAGATGCCTCAGCCTTCTCACTAATTTTGACAGCTGGTGTCCTGTAGCCACCACTCCACAATGGCCCCTAAGTGAATTTTAATTTTTTTCTGTTTATAAACCTACATAGTTTTAAAAGAAAGATGCACTAAGAAGTCAAAGTAACAAGGCAGTAAATGCAAAACAGAGAGAAGCACACAGCAGCTTTAGAAAAAGAACTGGATTTGGAATCAGAAATTTGGATTCAAATCTGAATACTTCTTAGCTGTGTGATCTTAGACAAGTTACTCAACTTATTCAAGCCTCTTTTTCCTCTAGAAAATAAATTTTTAATTTACAGAGTTGCAAACAGGTTTAAATGAGACAACACATAGGAAAGGTCTTAGTTCAGTGTCTGGCACACATTATTTTCTCTAAGTGTGAATCCACTAACCACTTATGGGGGCCAAGAATACAAGCCAGGAAGAGTTTTCTTTCATACGGTTTACAAAC
>NW_007804437.1:0-1102 GCF_000696425.1 Galeopterus variegatus | reverse complement strand
TAATGGGTTTTTCTCTATATTTTTGTTCAAAAAAATCTGAAGTTCATATTTAAGTTTTATATTCCTTAACCAAACCTGAATTATTGATTTTAACATAAAATAGTGCTTCTCAACCTTTTTTCTTCTTCATTCTCACAGACATTTTCCCCCTAATTGCCACGCCTCTCACCTCTGCCATGAAACTTTAATATTAGACATATATTCTTATCTCTTTATGTTTTGTGGCCCTGTGCAGGGCCACAGACTATTGTAATAACTGGGATTTGTTATTCCCCAATAGCAATTTTTTGTCTCTTTGCGGGTGACATTGACCCTTTTGAGAGCACATGACATCAGCCATGGACATTTCAGTGTCTTGCCAATACTAAATGCTCAATAAAAGTAAATATACCTCCTTTCTATCCTCCATACCTGCCTTTGTCCCTTTCGCCCAGTACAATACTTTGCTTCTAACAACCACTAGAACGGTTATGGAATGACAGAGCATTAAAATATTAGTTCAGTCTTAATCTAAGAAGCAGAGGTTCGGTTCCTCATAGTCACCACCAGCTTACTCCAAAAAACTTCCCCAGCTCGTAGAAGACACCCTTCCCTTTAAGCTTAAGCTTCCAAATTCTTATTCCAAGGCCTCTTTCCAAGTTTCTGCTTAACTCTTATCTTATTTTGCATTCTCCTTACCAGTGTTTACTAAAGGCTGCAGGAAGTACTTGCTTGTTTCACAAATCCGTGGAGATTTGAACTTGCCAGGGCCACTTCCGATGATGGCTTTCCACTACTCCTTTGCCCTCTGCATCCTGCTGCTGTCTCTTCCTATCCCCAGACCTCAATTCCAAGGCCCCATTGACACTGACTTGTGGTTTTAACATAGCTTTCTTAAGGCTGAGGACACCCCAGGAATTACAACGCAGACGGAGAACTTAACGCTGTCTCAGTAGTTACTGCTCTTGGTCAGGCTACTTCAGAGAGCGCCCCCTACTGGCAATGACCTTCCTGAGGCCCTGCCTCTTGCCAGGGGCAGCTTCTCTTCCCCAAACCAGAGTCGCCTTCAGACTTTCTCTTTTTTTTCTTCCTCTTTGGGTCATACCAGGGCCCCAAACTTTTT
>NW_007804436.1:0-1102 GCF_000696425.1 Galeopterus variegatus | reverse complement strand
GAGGAAGTTGCTCATTAGCATTCACTCTCTCCTGGCTTCCCTTGTGAATATCAGTCTACACGTACAAGGCAGCTGACCAGGGTGAGGATGATTGGATTGAGCAATATTTAAATCCAGGTCTTTGCTCTTCTTGGCAAAGAGTACTAAATTGAACGAATCAGTCAAAGTTATCCCCAAAAGATTTACTAAAAATTCATGTTCTCTTCTTTACTTGGTACCTTTTAAAGAAGTATGTAAGGCCAAATCTTCAGGTCATCTCATTAGTTCTTTTTCTCAGTCATGCATTGTCTTCCAGCAGGGGTGAATACCTTCCATGGGCTTAAGTGTCAGAAAAACTTGGGCAACCTGGGGCTAGTTTTATAACTTCTCTAAGCCTCATTTTACTTATCTATAAAACTTGAATAGTAATTTCTATTTCAGAGAGTTATTTCAAAAATTAAATTAGTTTATAAAGGAAAAGCACTTGGGCACAGTAAGAGCTTGGAAAATGAGCTAATGGTAATTATGTGATCTGCATTTGGTAGGTATGATGACTAACTCATTGCTAATATTAACTGGAGGAACATACTTATTTATTCTTTCTGTGATCCTTCCCTGCCAGGACCCTCCCCTGCCTCTATTATGTATGTGTCTATTTTTTTTTTTTCTTTTTCTGTGGCACTTTTGTCTATCTATCTATGTGATTTTACTTCATGAAGTTACTTCAAAAAGTTAGTGTAAAGATTAGTATTATCTTTTAATTCTGTTTTTCAACAAACTTTTTGAAGTACCGTTGTGTGTGATAGTGTGTGTGTGTGTGTTTATACACACACATATTAAATTCAAATCATATTTAAATTACATAATTCTCCTTCTCCCAATTTTTTTTTTTCCTTTTTGTCTTTTTTCGTGACCGGTAACGGGATCGCAACCCTCGGTGTCGCGCCCACACCGCGCTCAACCAGTGAGCGGACCGGTCTCTATATGGGATCCGAACCCTCGGCGGGAGTGCCGCCGCGCTCCCAAGCGCTGCACTCTACCGAGTGCGCCACCGGGGCAGCCCTCCTTCTCCCAATTTAATTTTATTTACAAAATCTACTATTCATAAATTTAATTTGTAGGC
>NW_007804435.1:0-1102 GCF_000696425.1 Galeopterus variegatus | reverse complement strand
GATTACATAAAATGTTGACATTTCCCCATATTTACTTAAGGATTGTTATTAAAGAAATAAAATGTTATGGAAACAATTAAAGTTTTAAAATATTCTATATATTTTCATTTCTCCTTCTTTCCCAGATACAGCCACATGCCTGAAGTTGGTGGGTATTCATAACTCACATGTATAATACAGCTTTTTGATTTGAAGTTTTATTTGAAAAATGTCTTACTGTATGTAGCATTTTGCAATGTGTTTTATTGTTCAAAATTACTTTTTCAAGATTGATCTACATGATACATGCTATGGTCTGAATGTTAGTGTCCCCCCAGATTCATACATTGGAACCTGATCCCTTATATGGTAGTATTTAAAAATGGGACCATTAGGAGGTAATTAGGTTGTGAGGTCTTTGCCTTCATAGATGAGATTAATGCCCTTACAAAATAGACTTGAGGAAGCCTGACTTTTCCTTCTACCATGTAAGGATGCAGAGAGAAGGAGCCATCTTTGAAGCAGAGAGCAACCTTCACCAGACACTGAATCTGCAGGCAACTTAATCGTGGACTTCCCAGCCTCCAGAACCCTGAGCAATACATTTCTATTTTTTATAAATTACCCAGGTTAAGTCATTTCGTTATAGCAGCCCGAACAGACTAAGTCAATACAACTAGCTCTAGTTCTTAATTATAAATCCTGTGCAACATTCCATTTTGTTACTCTAGCACAATTTATATGATTTTTTCAACATTATAAGCAGTGCTTCTATAAATATTTCTCTACATATCTTATTAGGCACATTATGTCTTATTATACATATGTGATATTTTCTCTAGAGTATATAGCAGGCATTGGCTAGGTTATAGAATATGTACACTGTCACATTTACTAATATGACAAATCACTTTCAAGCTGGTACCAATTTTTATTCCCTCCAGTAATGCCTGGGCTGTCCCATCTTCTCAATTCCTTGACAACTGTTGATTTTGCCAGACTTATACATTTTTTGCCAGCCTAATGGATGTGTTCTAGATTGTCATTGTTGTTTTAATCGGCACCAGGGAAGCAGAGCACGTTTTCTGGATTTTTAGTGGCCATTCAGGTTTCTGTTTCTGTA
>NW_007804434.1:0-1102 GCF_000696425.1 Galeopterus variegatus | reverse complement strand
GGTAAGGGGGGTGGTCTGGGAGAAGGATCCTTGGCTCTGCTTTTTCGCTGCTCTTGTCAGCTCCCCCCTTACTCACGATGAAGACCATTTCAAGGACAAACAAGATCCCTGCACACATCGGTCCCCCAAATTGGAAGCCATACGAGAGAGTGCACTTGTATTACTCTGTGTCATTCTTATTTATTCAGTTATTCAGTACGTATAGAGCCTATAATATAAGCCATGCTTTTTTTTTTTTTTTTTCTTCACCAGGGGTTACAATTTTAAACCAAGAGAATATACTTCCCCACCTTATCCAGGTTATTTGTGAATGAGGGAGACAAACAAATCCTTACAGTTCCTAATAGTCATGCAAGTCAGATGCCCCAACAGGAAGGACTGATGTAATCCTTCCCCAGGGGCCCCCCATTCCCTTGCTTCTCCTTGGCATCATCTCATCCAACTCTGTTGAGTCTGTTTCTGTCCCCATGTGGCTGATGACAGCCAGAGGAAATATACGCCCAAATTGACTGGTCTCACTTCAAGTTGCAGCCCAGCTCCTCTTTCATTCCCCTACTTGTCTATTACACACCTTTCCTCTGGAGCCCCTCAGGAATCCAGCTCCTCCTATTCCATCTTTTCTCTCAAGGACCTTTGTTCTTCCTCCATTGCATCCTGGAAGCAAAGGAAGATCTTCTCCAACATTCCACCCACCTGTCTTAGACCTGTGTTCTCTACTTAGTGTTGACTGGGAATGGTCTGTCCCTGCTCCTGGCTGTTGCTGACCCTGCGATTGTGCACCACTTGCCACCCCACTCACAGTCCCAGGACCGTATGGCATCTTTCCTTCACTGTGTCATCAATTTTTACTTCAAGGGAGTTATTTTAGTCACTGTACCCTGATGGTGGTATTGTCCATTAAAACACATAAACGTGTGCACACACACACTTTATTATCCTACCAGTCTCCATCTTTAAAACAAGAAATCTCTATGGACTACGTTATATGCCTGTAGTAAGTACCCCTCTTCTGTGTTCCACTGAACAGCACAGCACACTAAAAACTTGTTTATGTTCTGTCTTCAGTTCTTGCCTCCAGTTCTCACTTGAACCCTTCCAGTGA
>NW_007804433.1:0-1102 GCF_000696425.1 Galeopterus variegatus | reverse complement strand
CGATCCGTTGCCGGTCATGAAAAAAAGACAAAAAGGAAAAAAAAAATAGTCACATAAATAATTTTAACAAATATATATTAAAATATAAAGTATATGGAGTGGACTATAAGACTTAATAACTTCAGAAATCAACTTTTCAAAAAGTTTTGGTTGCACACGTCTTCAGGAGTGTTTCAAAATAAATCAGGTTGAAAATTCAAAAAATGAAGCATGCTGTAAGCAAATAGGCAATATTGACGCATTTGTTTTTATTTGATTGGACAATTAAAATTCTGGAAAATTCATGAATACAGTTATGTCATTTCTGATCCAAAATATTTTGAAATGTCAGTTACTTAAAGCTGTAAAACCCTATAGTCCTCTTTACTAAGTCGATTCAATTATGTAGCTTAATATTTTAAAACATTTTTTTAAATTTCTAAAAACAATGATTCATTTTCAAATTTCATCAAAAATCAGATCTTGCTGAATTTATAACATCACTAGCCAGGAAGAAAGGAAGAGAATGAAGGAGAAGAAAAGATTTTTAATTGTTTATATATATATTTTTTTTATTTTATTTTGTTATTTTTGTGTGTGTGTGACCGGCCGCACTGCACTCAGCCAGTGAGCGCACTGGCCATCCCTATATAGGATCCAAACCCGTGACGGGAGTGCTGCTGCGCTCCCAGCGCCGCACTCTCCCGAGTGCGCCATGGGGCTGGCCCTTAATTGTTTATATTTTATTAGGGAACACCTATTACCAGATAATAGTCATAAACTAATTTATACATGCTTTCTGTATGTGACTGGGTGAAAATACCAGCAAATTAATTGAAAAACAAAAGCAAAAATGCACACACTGAACAAACAAAAAAGTTTACAGATGATAAGCAACTTGCAACTTAAATAAAGCTCAGCTTGATAAGAGGGGTCAGAGCAGGTGTCAGAGAAGGTGCTGTGTGGCTAAATCACTCTGAGGCCTGTCTGCAGTGGATGCTGCAGAGATTGTTACCAGATTCAGAAAGTGTAGGGCATACTGGTATATGATGGTACTTTGAAAATTTCATGGAAATATTCACATTATCTTTTAATTCTATTTTTCCATGAACTTTTTGAAGTA
>NW_007804432.1:0-1102 GCF_000696425.1 Galeopterus variegatus | reverse complement strand
GAAATATAAAGTTCTGTCAAGACTATACATTGACCATTTTTACAGTAAATAAAACCAACATTGTTCTATTTAGACATCACTAATTTTAAGTACTAATAATATAGGTAACAAATCTGTATAATTTTTTTTTTTTTAGGTCAAAGTGAGAAAAATAAAGGGAACCAGACTACTGGAGTTTTAGGGTGAGAATGTTAGTAAATCTTCAGATGTCCCCTACCCCAATTTAAATATTAAAAACAAAATAAAAAACTATCAAAATCAGTGATTTCTGAACTCTGAAAATTAACCAAAAGCATGGAACAAATTAGAAAACATTCATTCAAGAAAAATTACTAAGCCGTGTTAAGAATTGTGGGGCCTGTGTTGTTTCAACTTTGGCTAATCTGATTTTCCCCTTTAGCACTATAATGAAAACAGGGAGGGTGACTTGTTTTGGAGCTACTTGTAAAACCTCAAATCATGAGCCCTGATTATATTTTGATATAATTCCAGCTTTTTCCTCAAGAAAGCCTATTCCCAGAGTATTGTTACTATGTGACATGACTCAGATATCAACTCCAAGGAAAAAGCACTTTTCCCAGGGTGCTAATAAATTAGAGCAATCAGCTAGAATTTTTAACATCACAGCCATCTAATACTGCGAACTCTTGTTGCAGCATAAAAGAGCTCAGCTCTTTTTAAATTATTTAAAAAAGAAATTAAATAGAAGGCTCTGGGAATAAGAACTAGGTAGGTGACTTTAAGATTTTTCAACATAAATCTGGAGATTCAGAAGCTTGCTGTTATGGGCTGAATTGTGTTCCCCATCACCCCCCAGATTTATATGTTGAAGCCCTAACCCCCAATGTTATTGTATTTGGAGATAAGGCCTTTAGGAAAGTAATTAATGTTAAATGAGGTCAGAAGGGTGGGGCTTAAATTCAATAAGGCTGGTGTGCTTATAAGAAGAGAAGACACACCGGAGATCTTTCTGAATTTGCATGCACATAGAGGAAAGGCCATTTGTCGATATAGTAAGAAAGCAGCTGTCTTTAAGCCAGGAAAAGAGCCCTCACCAGAAATTGTATTTATCATCACCTTGATTGTGGATTTCTAACTTCTG
>NW_007804431.1:0-1102 GCF_000696425.1 Galeopterus variegatus | reverse complement strand
TTTTTGTGGAGAGATCAGATTTATGAAATGCATTGTTGGTATTATAGGAAAACCATAAGAGGCATGGACATACAGGCAGGGAGTGTAGAAATATTCTCATAGTAAGAAATGATGAGACACTACCTTAGGATGATGATAGTGGAAAGTGAGACAAGACACAAAACTTGAAAGCCTTTTTGTTAAAGAATCAACTGACACTGGTAACTGAATGAATGTCTGGGTGAAAATAACTGCAAATTCCAGCTTGGGTGCCTGAGTTAATTCAGACACTGTTTTCCCAGTCTTCTCTCCAGTACTCCCTGTTCAACTATTCATATCAGTAGTTACCAAGCAGCATGACTGAGATTTCAAGGCCAACTCACTGAAGCCAATAGTTGAGGGGTTGGAAGAGTGGGACACTGTGTGGGCAACAACCATGCTGGTGCTTGTACCATTCAGGGCTGTTCTTAGCTCTCATCACACCACACCTCCCAAACCTCCTGCCGGACACAACTGTCTACTTATTTCTTGAATTAAATCTTTGAAGTGATGTACTTGTTTTTCAACAAATAAGAATATTTTGCTAAATGTTTATTGCATTCCCCATTCAAATGCTCTATACCATAGTCAAATAAAACCTAAACTTAATTTTTCAAAAGCAGGAACTTAGAATGAACATTTTATGCATAGCATGAACGGCCACTGTCTTAGTCTGCACAGGCTGCCGTAACAAAATACCATAGACTGGGTGGCTTAAACTACAGAAATTTGTCTCTGACAGCTCTGGAGGGTGGAAGACCAAGATCAGGACTTAGCACAGTAGATTGTATTCTCAGGTCTCATCTCTTGGCTTGCAGCTGGCTGCCATCTCACTCTCTCGCATGACCTCTTCTTTGTACATGCATGGGAAAAAAGAGAGCAAGATTTCTGGTGTGTCTTCTTGTAAGGGCACCAATCCCATCATGAGGGTCCCACCTTTATGATGTCATCTAATCGTATTACTTCCCAAAGGCCCCATCTCCAAATAGCATTATATTGGGAGTTAAGGCTTCAACATATGCATTTTGTGGGGTACAGAAACATTCAGTCCATTACAGTCACATTATTTTCTCATTAGTCTCAA
>NW_007804430.1:0-1102 GCF_000696425.1 Galeopterus variegatus | reverse complement strand
GGAAAGGCTGAACTCTGTTTCCCTTCAGGTTCTAAGTTGCTGTAAGTCATAATTCTCATGTCTACCACGTTCATTCATTCACCACCATTGGCATTTCCACCAACTCACGAAAGCCTCCAGCAAGTCAACTTGAGCCACTTACTGTGAAGTTAAGTGAAAACCGCTTTTACATACAGCTCTGTTTCCAAGTGGCAGAGTGAAGAGAGTGTCTGAAAGTGAATCCCAATTCATAAAATGCTTAGTTTTCTTCAGGGGACTTAAACCACTGTAGCTAGATACCTCTCTTTAACGTCACTAAAAAGAGACATTTGAATAAATTATATTATGGGAAAAAACCTTTTTTTTGTTTTTCTGCAGAGAAACTCTTTTGTGATCTTATGAACCATATTATCTCCTCCCAAACATTTATTTATTATTATGCAGACATGGGAACTGACATGGCTCCTTATTATGCCTGAAATTTAGATGTAATTCTCTTGCTGCTTCTTGGAAACAAGTACGTGAAATTCTAAAGCCAAGAGTCAACATAACCAAAAAGTATGAGCCTTTCAAAACCATTGCAGAATTTCTTGTTTAGAATATTCAGTTACTTTGAAGAAAAATGTGTGGATAGGTTGATGATCAACTCATGTAAAAATAGCCATGATGACAAGAACTAGCAATCACAGACAGTGACACTATACCTAAAAATGTAATTGTGGTACTCTGAGTATAAAATTTTTTAAATTTTAATGTTATCTCAGAATTTAAATGCTCCAAATATATATTGCTAGTTCTACATTATTTTTCCTATTCAACTGAAATTGAAGTGTGTGAAGAATATCATTAGGAGCAATAAAAACCAGCTAAAGTATTACAGCCATAACAGATACTGCATTATTTATCTTCATGGTGAATTGTGGTCACATTCTTATGTATACATTTAAAATAAATCCAAGCCTTTATATCATTAATAGTTCTTAGAGAGGAGCAAAGACAACAGGAATTTCTAGGAGCTGTCAGATACTCAAGAAGTGACCCTCGTTAGACCACTGACACAGTTGGTAAATTCAAAGTTTTTCAAAGTCACAGTGTTAAAGAAGTACCTAAATGGATGCTTCCA
>NW_007804429.1:0-1103 GCF_000696425.1 Galeopterus variegatus | reverse complement strand
GAATTCAGCTCCCTTTCATGCCCAGCTGAAGAGCTCTGCCTGGCCAGCTCTTCTCAGCCTCAGCTGAAGGCTGTGGCTGGGGAAGCTGGTGTCGGCTAAAGCCCAACATGCGGAGCACTGCTATGATGTCCAGGATCTGGAGAAACTGTCCTGGAAGAGGGCTTGGTAGCTAGTTGTGCTGATTTCACTGCAGAACCAATGCCTGGGGATGCCAAACTATGGGAGGTAGTAACTAAGTAGAAGCCATTGGGGGTGGGGAAGGGGGATTGACATCTGTTCTGAAATTGAATGCAAAATTGTTTTTTCTGTCCATTTTTCTCAGAGGAGAGTCTGTAGCTTCTGTTAGATTCTCAAAGTGGTCCCATGACTTCAACATTGTCAAGAACTAACTTGACTAAAAAATTGGGACTATCTGATCCAAACAGGAAAGGTGTACAGAAAGAGCCAGCTGAAAGCAAACAGGAGCGGGGGGAAGAGCTTGGAGGGTGAGCAAGAGAAGGAAGCCTGAAGCAAAAGTTCTGATTCTGTGCATAGAGCTTGGTTCAGAACTTTTTCATTCTTAAAAGCATTATGCTAAATTCAAGGTGGTATCCCAGTTTGATCCTGGAATAGAAAAGGGGCATTGGTGGAAAACCTGGTGAAATATGCATAAAGCGAGTAGTTTAGTTAATAGTATTCTATCAGTGTTAATGTGTCAGTTGTTATAAACGAAACGTGGTTTTACAGGATGTTAACATTGGGGAGAGCTGGGTGAAGGACATACAGGAACTCTGTACTATCTTTGCAACTCTTCTATAAATCTAAAATGATTGCAAAATAAAAAAAATTTAAAGGCGTTGTGCTGCCAGTTAGCTAGGTCTTACATGCATTCTGGTGAAGAGAATGTCTAATACTTACTTAGCATGGGTGAATAAGAGTGCAATGGGTTAAATAGTGCCCACTTCCCCCAAATTTGTATCCCTTCTAGAACCTCAGAATGTGATCTTTGGGAATAGGGTCATTGAAGATATAATTCGTCATGTCGAGTTCATACTGGAGTAGGGTGGGCTCTTACTCTAGTCTGACTAGTGTTCTTATGAGAAGAGGAGAAAGGATGCAGACAA
>NW_007804428.1:0-1103 GCF_000696425.1 Galeopterus variegatus | reverse complement strand
GGCGCACTTATCCAGTGCGCCTCCGGGCCGGCCCAGAATATTTTTTCTTAATGGTCTTTCAATCAAAGTATGGTTTGTGCAGCATTGCTAGATAAAATACAGGACACCCAGTGAAATTTGAATTTCAGTGAGCAATGAACATTTCGCAGTATCAGGGACATATGAAGGTACTTCTGCTACAGAATTGTTCATTGTTTCTGGATTCTTGTTTGCTAAATCTGGTGACCTAAGGTTCGTGATCTTTCTTATCCATCCAATGTAAAAACCTGTGGTGCCCAGCACACAGGAGGCACTCCTGGAGTGTCTGTGGATGAATTACGTAAGGAAGGTGGGTAACACCTGGAAACAGCATTAAGTGACGGGCGGGAGATTTCTTGCTTGAGATTTTTACAAGTGTCGTCCGGTTGTATGACAGGATCCTAGATGGAATGACAGGATTAATTACAATTCATCACAGAGCGGGAAGTCTGGGGACTCGGGAATTCGTATTTCAGGGTGCTTGAAGCCATGTTTTAAAAGCAATGTAATGCAACAGACACTGTGATGGAAGAACAGAAGTAAAGTGGTGATAAAATATCATCTGAGTCTATTTCAAAGCCACAAAATGCAGGGTTAAAATATTTCCCTTTAGAGCTTTTGAATGGGTTGAAAGGGATGAAGGAGGAGCCTTATGTAACCACTTTTCCAGTGAAATGAAACCTGTTTACTTTGTGGTGACTGAAACATCTCCGGCTAGTTTAGAATTCTACAGTGGCCCTCTGAAGAGACTAGAATTTCTGTAAGAAAAAATGCACCCATTGCATTCCAGAGCAGGTGCAGAGAATGTGGTTACCGAAGAGTCATGAGTGCATCTCAACTAGCTGAGCTCCAACCATCCTAACCTGTGTCTGCTGCACTTGGACAACAAAACACTAGAAGATGTTATTTTATTCAACAGAACATGCTTGGCAATGCTCTTTTTGTGGTGTTTTATGGAAGGAAAGCAGTACCTGCAAACCTAGGGTCTATTTCCCAAGCTTACATTCGTTGTTGCAGCTAGTTATACTTACACAACATAAAAAGGTAGAAAGTTCCTTTGGAAAGCAATTCTTCTTTTGACCGTA
>NW_007804427.1:0-1103 GCF_000696425.1 Galeopterus variegatus | reverse complement strand
AGGAATAGAATACACGGACAGACCTCATGTAACTATTCCACATGTGGTGGTTTAATACAGCGTCCCAAATTCTTTGCCACTCTTGGCATCCACAGGAAGACTCTATGTCTTTTCTCCTTGAATCTGAGCAGGCTTCTTACGGCTTCAACCAATGCAGCCGGCGTTAGTAAACTGTGGCCTGTGGTACAAGTCTAGGCCACTGCCTGCTTTTGTGACTATTGGAAGAAGCCCATCTTCATTCCTGTATTGCCCATGGCCTTCTGAACTACAACAGCACAGTTGAGCAGTTGCAACAGAGACTGCAGGGCTCTCAAAGCCTAAAATATTTGCTACCTGACCCTTTATAGAAAAAGTTCGCCAATCCCTGAAGTAGAATGTAATAGAGGAAATACTATGTAATAGCTAAGACTAGGTCATAAAAGATCAAGTAGCTTCTGCTTGGTTCTCTTGGAAAGCTTGACCTCTGGAAACCCTTTCTTGGGACACAATTTTTAAACCTAACCACCATGCTATGAAAAGTACAAGCCACATAAGCAGCCAAGTGTACATATATGTGTATGTAGGCATGTGTACATGTGTATGTGAGCAGCACCAGTCAACTTGCCCCCATTGGGTTCAGTCTTCAAGTCAAACCATCTCAGGTGCGAGACATGAAAGGAAAGCATCTGGGTGATTCCAGCTTCAGCCATCTGAAACGCCATGAGCCAAGGCTCCAGACATCAGTCATGAAGTAGAGACAAACCACCCCCGCTGGGCATTGTCTGAATTGCTGACCCGAGGATGCGCGCATGTATTAATATTCCTCTTGTTCATACACTAAAGTTTGGACTTCTTTATTATGCAGCAATAGATAACTGAAGCACCATGTCTATACACAAGAGATCTACATTTCACAGAGGGCATGTTGAGATATGAATGTTGGCTGCTCAATCTGATTAATAGATATTATAATAAGAATATACACACATGCAAAGGTATGAAATATATATGTGTATATGTATACAAATATGTAAATTCTATACCTATATATATAGGTCTGTACTATCCATAAAATGAGGGGCACTTTATAATAGCTAACTTTTTCCCCTATGTTCCAAGAACTG
>NW_007804426.1:0-1103 GCF_000696425.1 Galeopterus variegatus | reverse complement strand
AAAATTATTATATTTCCCTCTAGTATGCGTAAGCCACATAATATCATCTTAAATTATCTAGTTCTGGCCTTAATTTTCATTGTGTAACAATATCTTTTGTAAGATACTAGTGCTGGAAGAGACCTTAGAGCTGATATATGCAATCCCCTCATTTAATGGCTGAGGAAATAGGGAGTGACTTGCTTGTCCAATAAAACACAGTCAGTGATGGAACCACTAAATGACTTCAAAATGGGTTTTTCAATATAAATGTGCAGGCAACACCATTCAGGTTTTATGGCTCCACATTCATCCTTGTTTCCTGATGAGTTACTATCTAAGCAGATTGTCCGGGTGTCTGATGTGTGCTCTATCTCCTGTTAAATTCTATACTCTTTGATGGGGGCCTCTCTACCTTTTTCATTCAGCAAAAAATTATTTGTTGTTTATCTGAAATTCAAGTGTAACTGGGAGTCCTATATTTATATTTGTTAAATCTGGCCACCTTATGCAGGATACACTTAAGGAACTGCTTTTTCTCTAGAGAACTTAGCTGGCTATCTACACCACAAAGGCTGGCTGACTCCTCTCAGTGTTGACTGACATGGCCCCACCGTCCTCAGGGGCACGTGATGATGCAGTAAGGCTCAGCTGCCATATGGATGAGCACCTGCAAACCAGGACGCTGTTATAATTGAAGATTCTGTTACCTCCTGACTCACGAGCTTACACTTGTTCTCTGTAGCACCTGAGGCAGGACATCTTCACAAGACTTTACCATCCCTCTGTTGTGTTTCATTCTGATTATCACTGGCTTTGGTCTTTGTGAATAATATTTTGTTATAGGTATAATCCTATTTGGGACAAATATTTGGGATATACTTATACTAAAAAAAAATTTGTTGTTTATTTGAACTTCATATGTAACTGGAGTCCTGAATTTAATCTGTAAAATTCTACAGAAGTCTTGTTTGATGTGATATTAATAGTGACATAAAAAAAGGGGTTCTGTAGGGCAGTTATAAATAAATATAATTTAACTTTATGTATATAACTTTTTTTAAAACTGGGAGCATTTAGTGAGAGAGTCATTCTGTGAAAGGCATTTTGGAAGTCTGGTTGAG
>NW_007804425.1:0-1103 GCF_000696425.1 Galeopterus variegatus | reverse complement strand
ACAGTCTATAGTTACACCAGGGTTAATCTTTTTTTTCCTCTGTGGTAAAGTGAGTTGCTGAACTGCATGACATAAGAAATATGTGCAGTAGCATTTCAAACTCCAGATATGACATATTGGCCAACTGTTTATAGGCATTAATTACAAACACAATGTCTCATAGTCCTTGTAACAGGACTCCAAGACAAAGGCCTCGATTGTGACCCCCAGGTAATGGAAGCATGTTTGAGAATCCAGCTGGGTTGACTTGAGAGTCAAGGGGCTTTTTCTTTTTAAATAGTCACAGACTGTCCTGTTTTCTCATAGTGTTTTTATAGGTGTAAAAAAAAAAGTATCTGCTATAGCATAACCTGCCCCTTTGCTGGCTAAGAGGAAAATAAACTATATGATTGTCCTTGATAGCTGTAAAGAATAATTTTAGATTAGTGTGTTAGACTCGGAGAGCAGAGTGATCTTATTAATGGTGTTAAATTACTCATTAGCTGTGAACCATCATCTCTAGTTGTTTAATTCCCTTGGGAATTGTAGTTTGCAGAGTATGTGCGATGAGCAGATCAGTGATCCCTACTGGAAGTTTTTTGAATAACCTATGATAATTTTATTTTGGATCACTGGTATTCTTTTTAAGAATGGATTACTGGAGAGGTGGCATTTGTAAATATCTGGGAATATCTAATGACTCTGAATATGCACTATAAGTGAGTGTCTGGTTGACAGATATAAGCCTGATATCCAATAAAATATAGTGTCCTGATGCAGGACATTAGATAAAGACAAGAGCAGGGGGATACCTGGTTATATGCAAATAAACCACCAGTACAACCGGTTCCCTGAGGATGAGGATGTAGGCATGCGAATGTGTAAGACCAGCCATAGGAAAGCAGCCACAGGAGCTGAAGATAATAAGAGAATTCCAGACAGGGACCCCTCCCCACTGTCCTTGGGCGCCATTTGGTTGGACCAATGAGTTCCCATCAGTTAGGGCACCAATCACTTTAACCAATAGGACAGAGACTACATTTGAGGCTCAACCAATGACCAGAAGACACGAATCCAGCTAAGAGGACTTAAACCCCTGGGTATGCAACCCTCAGGGCTCTTGA
>NW_007804424.1:0-1103 GCF_000696425.1 Galeopterus variegatus | reverse complement strand
TTTTCTCTAAGGCAACAAAGGAAAATCTGGTAATATTTTACCAAGGACCATAGCCCAAATATCCTACTTAATTTGCATATTATGAGCCAAAGTCTAGGATTCCTTAGCACAATTTTATGTTTCCTTCAATGGTCTTATTTTGCAAAATTCACCATGCCATCTGCATGCCCGAAATTAACCGTTAATTCTAAAATTAAATCTGCATGTAATTCTCTTGTTTAATTTCGGTTTGTTGATATTACATATGCCCAAATCATGCCATTGCTTTAATACTTTTCTTCAAGCAATGAACATAACTGTCTTCACTTTCTGAAGACCTGAATTTAGTTTGCCAATAAATAATATAAGTAAATGCATAAAATAATTTGAAATTGTTATGGCTGTATTATACATATATTTAAAACATGAATAAATGATTCCAGTAATAACATAAAAATCACATTCTGCTGATTAATAATTGATGGCTTCCCTAAAGTCTAAATTGTACTGAATTTTGTTTTCATCCTTATACTCTTTAAAAATAATTGTGCCACATGGCACAATACTTTCATTTTTCAGAATGTTATGCTCCACAATTAAACAATTTTTTACGGGTGGAGTTTACATGCAACCGGCATCTTGGTGATGCATTCAACCATATATCGTAAGTCACTACTCTTTTAACAATTGAATTCTAAGTAATCATTCTAGTAATAAAATAATTTCAATGTAATCATAATATAATTAATATGAAAACAACCTTATATTACTAATTTAAGAGGCTTGTTTTAAAAACATAATGTTTCTGTGTTATCTTTCTTCCTCTCTTATTTTCCATTATATAACAACTTGTATTTCTGATCAACTTATTTAAAACATATAGCTGACTTTCAGGGACTCCATGTATGTGTGTGTAAAATAAAACTATATTTTATTTCTGAACACTCTGAAATATACTAAATTCCATATCAGTGTTTTTTAATTATACTGAATTCATTGCCTCTTTTTAGTGAAAGAGTGTCTATTACTCACTCAGGAGAAGGAATACTCTTACTGCCAATACCAAACACATGCAAAAAACCAGAATCTTTTTATCCTTCAGAAAACTGAAGTGCACACATCAA
>NW_007804423.1:0-1103 GCF_000696425.1 Galeopterus variegatus | reverse complement strand
AACTATCCAATATTAATTAAAAAGTCAAATCCCTAAATATATTTATAAGTAATAAAACATTGAATCTGTTGTTTAAAATCAAGCCCCAGTAATTCACATAAAACCTATAGTGGTTGAAGTTTAATATTACCAAACTAAAAAAGACAGCTAATACCTATTTTATTCAAAATGTCCCAGAAAATGAAAAAGGAAGGAAAGCTCTCTAAACTCACTGTGTGTGACAAATATAATACCAAAACCAAAGATCATAAGAAATATCGGAAAATATATATCAATTCCACTTATAAATACAGATGTAGAAAGATAATATAAAATGTTAGCAAAATAATCTATAAAATCGATAATTTTTTCTAATTTTTTTTTCTGGAATAAAGGTCAAAAATGAAAATATCCAGGGCCGGCCCGGTGGCGCACTGCTACAGTGGGCCGCTTGGGAGTGCGGCGCCGCTCCCGCCGAGGGTTCGGATCCCACATACAGACCGGTTCCGCTCACTGGCTGAGCGAGGTGCGGGCGCAGCACCGAGGGTTGTGATCCCGTTGCCGGTCTGGTCCGGTTCGGGCACGACACTGAGGGTTGTGATCCGTTGCAGGACACGAAAAAAGACAAAAAAAGAAAATAAATAAATAAAATAAAAAAATTTTTTAAAAAAATGAAAATATCCATAAAATTTCTGTGAGCTATTAATAACCAGCTAGAAAATGCAAATTAAAATAAGAAATCATTTACCACCCTTCAGTTTACCAAAAATGTTATCATTTTGACAGAAACAAATGTTAGCTAGCAATAGAGGAATAACAATTCTTCTTTATTGTAAATTAAAAATAAATTGGCACAACCATCTTGGGCAGTAATTTGATGTACCTAGTAAATTTAAAAGGTGCATAACTTTCTGTCCATTAGTTCCACTCCTTAAAATTCTGCCCAAGACTTAGAAAGTCTTCCATAAGTGCACAGAGAACATACCAAGAATATTTTACCTAACTACTGTTACTAGGGACATGGGTAAAACTGTGGTATATTTACATACTTAATATGTAACAGTTAAACATAATGTCCCATATTTACAATAATCAACATGAATAGATCTAAAATATTGAAAAGT
>NW_007804422.1:0-1103 GCF_000696425.1 Galeopterus variegatus | reverse complement strand
TTTTTTCACCTCTTTTTCAGCAGTATTATAAATTTAAACATCATTTCCTCAACCTTTGCTGTCTTTCTTTACCATGTTTCCAGTGTCTATGTGGTTCCAGCCAATGCCACATGATTTAGATTTTTGATAAAACAGAACATGTCTCATTGCATCAATTTTACTGGCTGAAAACAAAAATTAGGTACTCATTCTCACATCTCTATGGGTTATGAGAGCATCTTTTCTGATGTAGGTATGTTTATTTGGGGCTGGATGACCTCAAGTGGTTTCACCTAACTTTCTGAAAATAAGGAAGCTGGTTGGTATGGGTGAAAAATAGTCATTCATATATCTTGTGCTTAATTGTGTCAATTTGGTGCAATAGCTAAATATGTCATCTTCCAGCAGGCTCTCTCAGACTTTCTCGCCACCTGGGAAATGAGTTGCTAGCAGCTCAAGAAGGCAAGTCTGTAGGAAGGCAGTTCTTCATGGGCTTCTCAATAACACAAATTTGCTTCTCTCTGGCCTCTGATGTCAGTTTCTTCTCTACCTGCTAAGTGGGTAATATATACTTTCATTTTTTTGTTTTTCATTTTGGTTGGCAAGACCAAAATTTGTTTTATAATTTTTATTAAGTTAGGGTAACTGTTGGAACTTTTACAGGATAAAGTTTATTTTCCCTCAAGTCACAGTTTAGAAGGGACAATGGGATAGAAAGTTAGGATTTTTGCTCCAATCTGTATTTTAGAGACAAAAATTTCATCATTCCTGGTGTTCAAGTATCTAGGGCCTTGGAGCTTTCCACTTGTGATTTGTTAAGGGAAGTACTTCAGTTTTGTTTGGTGTACTCAGTTGTGGCACAGTGAGGGACACGCAGACCAGAGTGGCAGAAAGATTAAGTTTATGCTTCACAAATACCAGAGAGGACAGGGCAGCATGCCTCACAGGGCCACCAGTAAGGGGGTGGAGGACATCCAGGACACAGGACCTCAACCAGTGTGTGTTGCTTTGCCTCCCACAGATTTGTCACCCTTCTTTCCCTGGGTGACAGAGCCACAAAGGTTTACTCAAAGCCCATCTCTTCTGAGCAGTGAGAAGCCCCGAAGTGGTTAATCTCCCAGAAC
>NW_007804421.1:0-1103 GCF_000696425.1 Galeopterus variegatus | reverse complement strand
GCAGTGAAATGGGCAGGAAGGGCCACAATGACTATGGGAATTGCTTATATGATAGGGGGTGAACTAAGGCAGTAGTTTTGGGAACGGAAAGATGGGCTCTCAAGAGAGACTGGCTTATGTTATGTCTTCTAGAAGCAGACCCTAAGGGGAGGGTATATGGGCAAGTAATTTGTCAAGGCATCGCTCCCAGGAGAAACCAGTGAGGGAGCAGGGGGAGCAAGACAGAAAAGAAGAGGCCAAGTAAGAGTGAGCTGTCAAACAAATGCCGGCCTTAGCCTGATCCCATGAGGAGCCCTGAAGCATGAATTACACCTCAGACGTTGTTCTGTTTGAAAGTAGGGAACTGGGCTTTCACACTTCTGTACCAGTCAGTCATTGACCAGAGGCCATTCCAGGGGGATGTGAACTTCCCAGTATTGGGAGGAAGAGAGCCAGCAGTCCCAGCTCTCTGCAGAAGGCCTCAGGTTGAAAGAAGCCAAGCACACAGAATCAGGAAAATGGGCACAGAGAACAGGTAAAAAGGGACTCAGGTGCCTGAGAACTCACCAACAGCATCGGCTGCAGAGATGGTGTAGCTTGAGTACAGGACAGTGATGGGATGTGGAGGTGAAGGAGATGGAAAGGAAGCCAGGGTGACACCAGTGCCTGAGCTCTTTGCTTTGCGAGGACGGTGGCACCGTGAATACGAGTAGAATATCGAAAAAGAAATTATATCAAGTGAAGGAAGACGGGAAAGATGGTGAGGTCAGTTTTGGATACCGAATGTACAAAACTATATTTTCCATAAGCTTATTATTTAGAACACCAGAGCTCAGGTCAATTTCCGAGCAATGCAAAGACCCTATAACTTTGTAAGTTGTATGATGGTGGGTCTCTATTTCTTTCCTCAGAGCGTTGATTTCTTTTCATTTTCCAAAAATGTCTGCCTAATTTTCACACATGAGGGTGATCAAAAGGAAGCATTATTAAATGCTTTCACCTACTCTGGGGAAACATATAATTGGAACGCAATGTTTTACTGCTACTAACGATGAAAGTCGAACTGGATATTGATCACGTTAGTATATTGCTCAAGTTAAACAAGAATGAACAAGAAACTGTTA
>NW_007804420.1:0-1103 GCF_000696425.1 Galeopterus variegatus | reverse complement strand
TTGGGCCTCTGTCTGCTTTCAGCTCTGCCAGTCCACCCACAACTTGTGACGTTTCATTCAATACGTATTTATTAAATTTGTCTTTAGCACCTTTTATGTGCCAGGAAGTGTGCAAAGCCCTAGGGCCGTGGTGTCAGAGGAGGTGTAGAGAGAGTTCTGCGGCTGACCCCCGCTGCTCTCTGCCACCACCACTCTGTTACAGACAGGCCAGGCTCGGCTTGCCCTCTCGCATTAAACAAATGACCTGAAAGTCCAAAAGTTGATGCAAGGATTGGAACGTAATATTCAGATTACTGGTACTCACCTAAATGTCTAACCAAGCAAACAAACAAAGAGAAAAGAGGAGCCGTGGGGTCCAGTTTAGTCTAGTCCTAATCAGCGGGTCCAACCTATTCCATTAACAGTAATTGATATAAGCAGTTCTCCCCACTGTTTTCAGCATAAAGAAGAAAAGTATCGACTAGATTTAAATCAGAAAAACAAAGCATAGCCAGGAGCCCTCCAGGGTGCACCTATACAGAAGTGGATACAATCCAACCAAACAGAAGAGGGCTTGGAAAATGAGAAACCAAGTGTAGCTGGGAGCTCTCCAGGATGCACCTATACAGACATGGATACAGTCCAACCAAACAGAAGAGGGCTCAGAAAATCAGAGAAAGGTAAAGAGAATAAAGCATTGCCTTGTCAGAAGTTAGGCCAGAGACTCCAGGAGAGATCTACGAGCAGCAGAGACACGGGAGCAAAATAGTTCCAGTGGCCACTTGCTTCTTGCAGCTGGAGTCCTCTCCGGTGCCCCAAGCTTCCCAATTTTTTGCCAGTGATTAAATTAGGCTCTCAGATTCCAAAGTCATAGAAATGAACAACGTACCCAACAGTAAAGCAAGCAATGCTTTATTAAAAGGGGAGATAGGTTTATGCATAAGGGGGGTAGCGACAGTAAAGCTAGCCCCCCGAGGGGAGCTGTTCAGGATCATGTATAGGGAAAGGCGTTAAGGGGTGGCAGGCCAGTGTCACTGGAGGTGGTCCATTCTGTTCTTCCTGATTGCGTCATGGGTGCATGCTCAGTAGGCAGTGGTGTTCATCATTGTCACCCCAGGAGGGTC
>NW_007804419.1:0-1103 GCF_000696425.1 Galeopterus variegatus | reverse complement strand
CAACAAATCTACCAAATAATATTTAATCAAATATTATCTTTGCTCTGAAGTGATTTTTTTTTCCTTTTTATTAAACCTTGATACATGCCTTAGGTTCAAAATATAAACATATTTTTTTTGTCTGAACATTCCTCAGAAAAAGAACACATTGCATTTAACAAAACATGATGGAGAACATGAAGAAAAATTAAGATAAATGTAAATATTATAATAGGTGAAAAGCTAGTATCTTAAATAGAAATAGTGTCTTAAAATATGAAATATTTCCTTTCTTTATTTCTCATTAGTATGTATAGAGTGATATGTAAAGAGAAAAATACAGAATAAAACTCTAAGTTAATTATAAGACTTTTGGATATTACAGTATCCAAAACAAGAATTTTACAAATTTCTTCAAGAATGGGAAAATGTTTAGAAATGCACCAAAGAGTTTCCCATAAGTTTTAGATTATAACTTTAACCAAAAATACATAGCTGGTGTGTGACTACAATGGGTTTCCATATTTGTCTGTTGCTGTTGCTTATAACAAAATACCTGAAACTAGGTAATTTATAAAGAAATAAAATTTATTTCCTATAGTTTTGGAAGCTGGGAAGTTCAAAGTCCGGAGAACATATCTGGTGAGGGCCTTGTTCCTGGAGATGACTCTTCGTAGCAATGCAAGCTGTCACATGGCAAGAATGGCAGGAGCAAGAGAGAGTAACCTCCTCACTTGCTCTCCTTTTAAAACCATCAGAACTAAGCCCAGTACTCTATGAGTCAATCCATTCACAAGGGCATAGTCTTCACAATCTAATCACCTCTCCAAGGCCCCACCTATCAATTACCATAAAAAGATTTCCCACCCTCATAATACTGTCACAGTGGAGATTAAGTTTTAATGAGCCTTTAGGGGACATTCAATCTGCAGCAGCCTCAATTAAAATAGGGAAATTCTGTAACTCAGAGACGTTTGCCAATCAGGATGATATGTGCCTTACTTGAGGGAGAAGCAAAAGGCAGCAGAACATAATGGAAAGTTTAGACTTAGTGAGTTTATCCACTCTTAATCTAGTTTATTTAGCTAAACCCAATTAGCCAAAGCCAATGATCAGAAACCCAA
>NW_007804418.1:0-1103 GCF_000696425.1 Galeopterus variegatus | reverse complement strand
CCCTTTACTTCAATTTGACTCAGCCTGAATTCTATCACCGTCTTTAATGACTGATGGATGTGGCCATACGGAGCAGTCTTTCCAACTTTCTATCACCCCAGGTTGCTAAGTAATGATGTGAAGTTGACCAAGTAAAGCTAGAGTATTTATAAAATTTCTGGTATCTCCACATTCGTAGGAAATAATAGCTCACTGAAAAAACAACTTAAAAAAAAGAACTCTTGTTTGACATTTTGTCATTCAGCTTAAGAAAAATAAAAGGCAGTGAAGAGAAAACTCTGAAAAGATAGTTTAAAAAGTCTTTTTCAACTTTTAACTTTCCCAGTGCTATCAAAAGGCTACTTGTGAGTGAGAAATTAAATATGAGTGCACTTCAAAAAGTTCACGGAAATATTCGTACGATTTTTTAATTTCATTTTTCCACAAACTTTTTGAAGTACACTTGTATAACTTACTAGGAGTAAGTACACTCCTATACTTACTAGGAATTCAGGTAAGACACAAATAGATGAAAATATCCTGAGTAATTGGTAAGGTGCTCTGTTTTTTAGTGATCATTTTCGCCGTGACTTATTTGCTGTATTTTCAAGCACAAAGAACAGTTAAGACTAACCTCTCACTGACAATCAGCAAGACAGTTTCTGCAGAGGATGCGTGTGCTGAGAGGACAAGACCCTAAAAAAGAGAGTGACAGGAGCATCCACTATGCCCTAGAGGGCTTAACACACAGAGTGTCGCCATGCAGAGGCACAGGCAGAGATGCAGGCAGAGCTACCCCGCTGTGGGGTGGGTCTGCAGGTGGACCAGCCCCTGGCACCAGAGTAGCCTCAAGGGATCAAGGTGAGCAGAGCATAGTGTAAGAAACACTCTTCCAAAATTAAAAAAAAAAAAGAGTGTATTTAAAATAAGAGGCAATTAATATCCAGAATCCAAACATGTCAGGGGAAATCATAGGAAGCAGAAGGGGGTGGCAGCTGTGGCAAAGGGATGATGGGGAAATGAGCGTGTGTGTGTTTCTGTCGATTGGGATCGACTTTTTAAATCGATGGGCTTTTGAAGTCCATGGGCCAATAAAATGTTAAAATAATCATTTTGGAGACAAA
>NW_007804417.1:0-1103 GCF_000696425.1 Galeopterus variegatus | reverse complement strand
ACCTTGTGCCACCTCTAAACTAGCCACTTTCCAAGCAGGAATCAAAAAACAGTGTCCTGTAAGCCAAATTCCTGCACGAAAACTAATTATCTCATCAACAGCAGGATTATTTGAAGATTCTCAGGTAGAACACACACACGCTGGTTCCCCCCAGAGTCTCCCCACCACATCCTAGTTCCCCCCAGAGTCTCCCCACCACACCCTCCTGGATTATCCATTCCCCCTTCATTCATTTGTTAATTCAGTGCCCTGAGAACATTTCTGTTTCCAAACCCTGAAAACAAAATCTAAGTACAAAATAGACACTTGTATTAAAACATTAAATTCTGCTGCCTCTAGTATATCCCTATTGATTATTGGTTTGCCTGTTATCTGAACTACACTATGTTTGACCTGAGCCTGGACTTCATTTGTCTTGTTCACAGTTGTATCTCCAGGTCCTAGCACTGTGCCTGACACCAAGTGGGTCCTCAGATATATTGAATATTTGAGTGGATAATGAAAGCTTTTCTTCATTTCCATTATACTGCTTTGTCAATCTTTCATTTTCCATGCTTCACACTATTTTATTTCCACCCGATGTACACCATTTTAACTGCACTGATTTAAAAAAAAAAATCTTCACTGTCTCACCTTGGCTAGGGATCAAACTTCTCAGTTTGATACCTAATGCCATTCATGATCAGGAAGAACCCTACCTGCCTTTCCAGCCTCATCTTCCTTCACTTCAATTTCACATTGTTTCTTCTAGCAACTTTAGGGGCCAAGGGAAAACATCCCTTTCAATTCCCTGAAGGTTCTCTGAAAACTCACTTGATAAACACAGATTACCATGAAGAAAAAGCATAACAAATTTGGGCCGGCCTGTTGGCGCACTCGGTAGAGTGCGGCGCTTGGGAGTGCAGTGGCGCTCCCACTGAGGGTTCGGATCCCATATAGAGACCGGTCCGCTCACTGGTTGAGCGCGGTGCGGGCGCGACACCGAGGGTTGCGATCCCATTACCAGTCACAAAAAAAAAAGACAAAAAGGAAAAAAAAAAACAAATTTACATGACATGGGAGCCTTCAGAATGAAGACCCAAAGATATAGGGAAAATTGTCCA
>NW_007804416.1:0-1103 GCF_000696425.1 Galeopterus variegatus | reverse complement strand
AAAAAAACCAACTTGCACAACTTTGGCTGGCTCATGTTTCTTGTTATACATGCACTAAGAAGAAGTGGTTGCCATGAAATACTTTATTTAACCTTTACAAAAATGTTTTCTTAGTATGGCAAGGCAGTTTAGTTAAATGAAAATAAATAACTGTAAAAATTTTGGATTTCTTTTATATCCATCAGTTGACTTCTTTTTTTTCTAATTAAAAAAATTATAATTGTCTAAATTGCCATGATAACTAAAAATAAATTAAAGATTACATAAAATTACTTGATCTTTTCTTAGGACACACGTTAGCATATCTTCTATTTTACATTAAACTAGATTTTGCTAAATGGTGAATGTTACATTTAAGAACAATTTAAAAGAAAATTTTATTCAAACTTTGGTTAGGTTTTGCTATTATTATATTTGTATCTAGTCAAAATTGATTTTCAAACAAATAAGCAAAACCTGACAATTTGACTCACAAAATATTTGTCCAAAGCTAAATGACTATCAGACAACCTCTCCAGTTTCTTATCCTGTTGGCTTCCATTCTCAGCTCACGTAAATTATTCTTTATTATTTCCATCTAACATACTCTTAACTCTTCCACTGGAGAATTGGTTCCAACCAAGTGCATGGTGACCATTTAATATCATTCTGTCAAAAGAGTACATTTACACAGCACCAAGATCTTCCCGCTGATAGTACAACTCAATTAAGCAATCACAGAAAGTTTTTACTTATTTTACTTATTCATTTAAAAAGAAAATGTGAATTATTTCATATTTTATATATAGACTATCCTCTTCTATATACACATACACATATGAATCATAGTTATTTGAATTTTCACTTTTCAACCCTTTGTGGTGGTATCAAAGGTAAACAGTTTCAAAGACTGTCACACAATTCTGAACTTAAAGCAGCTATTAGTGTCAAAGTTTATGTTTTTCAGTCACATATCATTTAACTATAGGGAAGTCCACACCCTTTAGAAACAAAACAAGGGCCAGCCCTGTGGCGCACTGGAGAGTGCGCCGCTTGGGAGCGCGGCAGCGCTCCCACTGAGGGTTCAGATCCCATGTGGAGACCGGTTCCCGCTCACTGGCTGA
>NW_007804415.1:0-1103 GCF_000696425.1 Galeopterus variegatus | reverse complement strand
TTTTTTCTTCTTAGGCAGGGTGATTCTGGCCTCTCTGCAGCATGTATAAGATAGTAAATTTATATGTTCCATGAAAGCAATAAGGTACCATGGGGATGGTTATTTTTAGGCAGTTGTCAGTGAAGGCATCCCTGGGAAGGTAGATAAAATGGAACTTAAAGTAATGTGTAGGAATGAGCCCTGTGGAAGTAGGGAGTTTATGAAGGAACAGTGCATTCCAGGAGAGCTTGAGTAACATCCTGGAGGCAGAGCAGGTGAGAACCCACTCAGTGCCCAGGTTAAGTGCCCAGGGCCCATGTGTTGGCCAGGACAGGGTGACGTTCTATCTATTGCTAACTAGTGGTGTGGTCTTTGACTGGTTACTTAAGCTTTCTTCACCATTTTTCCCTTAGCTATAAATTGAGGATACTAGTACTATTTACACTATAAGATTGTTGTAAGGATATGTTGTGATGATACATGAAATACATAACATAAAGCAGTTCGAATATGGTAAATTTTCAGTAACGTCATCTGCAACTTTTGGTATCGATGTAGTTTTGGATTACAAGTCATAGTGCCTGAAGGTGCATCCAGCCTCAAGCAAAGCAAGGTTTCCCAAAGTATATGGGACATTAATCCCACAGCATCTGCGAGAAAAAAGGATTACGATGTTAAAAGAATTTGAGAAACCTGGTGTGCCATAGATGAACTTCATGGAGAATCACAATAAGAAATTAATGACTCTGAGAAGTCTGAGAGTAAGAAGACCTTTTTAATTTTGTTTAATACTATATTTTAAATTACTTTAATTACCAGTTTCTTTTCACCCCTTAATGTAATACCTAGTCACATTGGACATTCACTGGGAAATGTTAATTTGAAGAGCTTCAAGTGGTGGGCCAAGCAAGGTGCCAGTACTCATACATCCACATTAATATTATCTGTTAATAATCTTAAGGAGTTGTAAATGTCTTTAAATAATGATGACCTTTGCTCAAAATATTTTTGGGGGTTCTCCCTCCAAGCAAGCTTCTGAGCCATTTTATTAGTCAGCCCCCCCGCCCCCACCTGTCATTGTGTGGTCTTTTACACTTTTCATTTCTTGTTTTCTGCACAGAATT
>NW_007804414.1:0-1103 GCF_000696425.1 Galeopterus variegatus | reverse complement strand
TACCATTAATTAACTTGACTAATATAAGGAATGATACCTTTAATTCATTCTGAGATTTGGGGTAGTTTTACTAAAAATAAATTACTCGTCCAAGAAAAAAATTTTAAAGCCACTAAATTTAATTCAATTTAGTAAATAGTTGATGAATGTTATTTTAACCCATGTTAAAATAACAACTACAACAACAACAACAAAAAACCCCAAAATGCCATATTTATATAGTGTACTGGAAAAATAATGGAGAACAAGGGAGAATATTTTACTGAGGATGGCAAGTTAAAAAATATACAGGTGAATAAACAATATGTTTATATGTGCTATGAAGAAAATAAAGTACAATAACATGGAACAGTGTGACTGGGGTGGGGTCTAACTTAAATGGGTGGCCAGGGAGTTCTCTCAAATTCATTCTCCAAACAGCAGCCAATGATTTAAAACACAACTCAGGCCCCCTGTTTAAAACCTGTGAATGGTTCCCAATGCCCTTTGAATGAAGTGCAAACTTTTAACCCCAGTCTAAAGACCATGCTTGATCTGGGCCTGACGACCTCTCCTGTCTCACAGTCTCTCCTCCTTGAAGCTCAGGAAGCTTCGTCCAGTCCTCTTCTTCCTGTGCCTTGAACACACCGCATATATTCCTGCCTGTTAGGAAAATAGAGTAGTTTAGTCAGGCCCCCTCGCCTCAGGCCTGGT
This sequence comes from Galeopterus variegatus, assembly GCF_000696425.1. Taxonomy (NCBI): domain Eukaryota; kingdom Metazoa; phylum Chordata; class Mammalia; order Dermoptera; family Cynocephalidae; genus Galeopterus; species Galeopterus variegatus. Next base: position 410 of record NW_007804414.1, on the reverse strand, counting down.
TGGGGTTGGGTGTGGTGCAGTACATTCTTTGTCAACAAGTTGTGTGGGGGTGGAGTTAGTGCACATGCAGGCCCCTGTATCTTTTAGCTTGTTGCTATTTTTAGTGTGTTCTTCTTCAATGTGTATGAAGCAGTGGCTTTGAACCACTGGTTGGCTGAGCTTGCATCTAAAAATAGAGCACGTTTACTTTGCTGGCAGCTGCTCAGTTTCTCTTTGGACTGCCTAGCTCTTAGAAGTCTGTGTGCTGAATAAAACTTATTATTTCTTCAACCAAGGCTCCGAGGACCTTTTTCCTGTTACCTAGCTCGTAGACCTGCATGTAAAGAGTTTGTGAATGGGCTTGACGGGTCTGTGAGCTCCAGACCCAGCCCTAGCTCTACACTGCCTCAGTGATTTTGCACATGTGGTGC
>NW_007804413.1:0-1103 GCF_000696425.1 Galeopterus variegatus | reverse complement strand
TATCTTGGTTTTATTTATACTACATATGGCAGGTTTTTCTAGCTAAGGATCTGCCATTATTTTGTCATAAAATGTTAGTTCTGTTGTAATCATACCTTGTTCGTAGCATTAATATTACTATGTATTCTAATAGCACATAACCAAAACTTTTAAAAATGTATTAATTCTAAACACAAAAGCAAACAACACAGTAAAATGAAAGCACACTTTTAAGGTAATTCAATTCAGTACATTTAAATAGTAGCATTTGCAAATCTAGAATATAATTTTTTTAAAAAATTGTCTATTATTAAATGTCAATTCATTTTTATTGCACTTTGTGTTTCATTCAATAGGAAAGTTCTTTAGTGTTTGTACTTCAAACATAAAATAGAAACCTCACTCTGAAAAAGCATACTCTTTTTCTGACCTATTTTCTATGAAGAAATGCGTATTCACCAGAAAACTGCAAGTGTTCATTAATTTTTAAAATTTCTGTCATAGTATTTAAGAAATGTTTGTCAATGTGTTTGTTAATAGTCACTTCATTTAACTTCTATCTTGTTAGTTCTGTGCTTGAAGAATTTAAAACTTTATGAAAATAGATACGGGTTGCCATAGTATTTGACAACACCGGAGGATAAATTTAAGTGCCTACCAAAATGCAAAGCATGGCATGGACTTGTCTAAATTTTAGTGCAGCCATTACGGAAAACAGTGTGGAGGTTTCTCAAACAACTAGAGATAGAACTGCCATATGATCCAGCAATCCCAATTCTGTATATATACCCAAAGGAATGGAAATCAAAGGGATACCTGCACTCCCATGTTTATCACAGCTCTGTTTACAATAGCCAAGACATGGGGCCAACCTAAATGTCCATTGACAGATGATGGATAAGGAAAATGAGGTATATATACACAGTGGAATACTATTCAGACATAAAAAGGAATGAAATTCTGGCATTTGCAGCAACTTAGATGAGCTTGGAGAAAGTTCTGTTAAGTGAAATAAGCCTGGCACAGAAAGAGAAATACTGCATGTCCTCAGTCATAAGTGGGAGCTAAGAAAGATGGAAGGAAGGAAGGAAGGAAGGAAGGAAGGAAGGAAGGAAGGAAGGAAG
>NW_007804412.1:0-1103 GCF_000696425.1 Galeopterus variegatus | reverse complement strand
GGGGTTGCTGAGTGAATGGGATGTGTAAGCTGAAGGTTCCTGTGCCATCTTGCCATGATATTGGAAGAACCCACTGGGCTGAAGGCAACATAGGAGATAGAGCTGAGAGATGGAGCTTGTCCAGGGCACACAGTTCCTGCTCCTGGACCCAGCACGGGTTGCTTCTATCTCTCATCGTCCCTGTTGTTGAACTTACACTTCAGAACTTGGGTTCAGTGTTACCTCCTCCCTAATGTCTTTTTAGAACTCTCTCGGATTTGGTGTCCCCACTGGGCTCATTTAACACCCTATTAAATGGGAGCAGAGACGGTTAAAGGAAGCACACCCAGGCACTTACTAAGCACCAATACTGCATTAAAACATTGAGACTTGCTAGTTCCTGTTAAAACCCTACACAGCAGATGATAATCATTATACCGAAAGGGACCCAGAGAAGTTAAGTGATGCTCCCAGAGTTACACTGCTAGTGAGCTGTTGTACTCAGAACACTGTCTGGCACATAGTAGGCATTTGATGGAATTCAGGGCTGTCTGGATCCAAAGCTTTTGCTTTTCTAATAAGCCGGTCATTTGTTTATTTCCCCTTCTAGGTGGTGAGCACTCTAAGAATAGAAACTAAGATGTTTGCACCTCTATTTTCTGGGTTGAGCACAGTGTCTGGTGCCCAGGAATGATCAGGAAATGCTTATTTTCTTTCTCCCTCTTCTCGTACCCTATTGGTGTTAATCACTGTGCTGGCCTAGTAAGCAGCCTCCAGAACGTGAGGGCATGGAGTGAACTGTCTGTGCAGGTGCAGGCCCAGGACATGCTGCTGGCATGGGCAGTGGACACTGGGGGGCATGGACTTTGGGATGTGGGTTCAATTTCTAGGGGCTTACTCATAGACCCTAGACCAATCACTGAAGGCCTCATTTCTTATCTGTAATATGGTAGCTACCTCGTTGGGTGTTTGTATAATTAAGGATTATGTTAAGCAGAAGAAATATGAAATACTCCACAAATGAATTCCATTTAAAAATACGTCTAGCTCCCACCAATAAGTTAGAACATGTGGTATTTCTTTTTCTTTGCCTGACTCGTTTCACTTAATATTATTCTCTCAAG
>NW_007804411.1:0-1103 GCF_000696425.1 Galeopterus variegatus | reverse complement strand
TAGTAGAGTTCTTCCATGACACATTCCAATTTATACCTATAAAAAGTTAAAAGGCTATGAACTTAGTTGGCATTATTATTTGATTGAATAGTGTTTTTAAAATATATATTTTAAAGCTGGAAGGGATCTTGGGGTCATTTAATCTAATAGTCATTTGTGAGATGAGGACACTGAGGACATAAGTATTTCCCAAGGTTATTGGCCAGTGTGAATTTCAGAGCTGAGAATCAAATGTGACACTCATGAGTTAAGCCCACACCCAGCTCTCTGACCAGACGGCCACCCTGCTGAGTGTAACTCACAGCCCAGGTGCAAGGCCCCACAGCTCGACTGTGGTCTCCACATTCTAGGGTTCATCATCCTTTCCAGGGCTCTGTGCTCAGCTGAGTTTTACGCAGACTCAGCTGGAATGTGACCCAACGCCACGCATGTTCCACATGACTTCCAAGGCACGTGGTTCCCACAAGACTGGTCACCACTGCGATCAACATCACCTCATCATGATGCCAGCAACTGGCTGCTACAGACCTGCACGTGCCTCGTTTTACCCTCACAGCAGCAGTGCAAGGTGGTTACCACAAACCAGAGAAGGGACCTGGGTCACCATCCTGATGCCCATGAGTCAAGCAGCATCTGGAGAGCGGGGCCCTGGCTCAACCCCAGACACAACTGCGCCAAGATGACAGCATTTTACTTTGAAAATCATGCATTTCCCTGAACAGTTTGAGTGTTGGTTTTATTAAATTTCACAGTCCTCTGAGTGACTTGCAGGCACAGCCTCCTTCTGTGATAATTCTTTTCTTTTGTTTCTCTGATTTGTCGTGTGGACAGACCCGGCCTTGGACACTGAAGCCAACATAGAAACACGAGGCATCCAAATCGTTCCTTTACACAAGACATAAATACATATTTCTTCAACTTCAGCACACAATCTAATAATTGACTCAAACGCATCTATTGAAACATTCTGTACACCGCGATGGCTGTAGTTAATAGCAGCATACTGTGTACTTGAAAAGCACTGAGAGATCTTAAGCGTTCGCACCAGAAAAAAGCGGTATGTGAGGTAATGCATATGTTAATTTGCTCTATTTAGCCATTCC
>NW_007804410.1:0-1103 GCF_000696425.1 Galeopterus variegatus | reverse complement strand
ATTAGAATATACTATTTTCTCTTTGTTCTTGATGGGTCTGTCCTCTTTATATATCTCTCCACAGGGATTTTACCAAAATCTTTCCAGATTCTAAAAGTAGAATAACATGGGGTAAATTTTCCCTGCTGCTTTGAACAACCAGAAAACTGGGGAAAACATGTAACGACAATTTTGTACTTTAGACAACAGGCATCACAGAACTCTAATCTTTCAGAAGGAAACAAAGGACATGGGCCTGAATTGCTCCGGCATTTTAAAAAAGACAGTCAAGCTTTCATAAGCTAGAGTAGAGAATTCTTTTTGATCACCCAGGGAATTCAGTACAGATCCCCAAATGGTCTCACCTTATTATTAGGGCTAAACAATGCTCAGGTAAAGGCTACCCTTTACCCATTCTAACAAAGCTTAAAAGTAGCGTCACAAGGATGAAGCTTGTTGCAAACAACAAAACCTGGCAGAGCAAGTACAAAATATCCAGAGGTCAAATATGTAGCAACACAATATCTAACATCCATTCAGAAATTACTAGATGTGATAACAAAAGAGAACTGCATCCATGTTCAAGAGAAAAATAAGCCAAGAGAAAGAGGCACAGAGATGACAAAGATGATGAAATTGGCAGAAAAGGATTTTAAGAGAATTATTATATTTTGTATATGAGCAGGAATTTAAAGGGAGACATAAATATAATGAGAGGAGAAGTGGAAGATTTTTAAATGAACCAAATAAAAGTAAAGATGAGAAATATACTGAATAAGATTTATAGCAGAGTAGACACTACAAAAAATGTAAATGAACTTGAAGACATAGTAACAGAAACTACTTAAAATGAGGCACAGAAGAAAGAACAGAAATGAATAGATCATCAGTGAACCGTGGAACCACATCAACTGGACATATATGATATTGATGTTCCAAAAGGATGAGAAGCATACAAAGAAAAAATTTGAAGAAACAAGAGCAAATGATTTCCAAATTTCCAACATCTAGCATATCATAACAAATTATTTCATGCCATTTGTAAAGATTAAGACTTAAAGGCAGCTGGAAAAAAATAAACAGTAAGTACAAAGAATCACAACAGACTTCTTGTCAAAGATTAT
>NW_007804409.1:0-1103 GCF_000696425.1 Galeopterus variegatus | reverse complement strand
AGTCACCCTCTACAGCCTCTGCCTGAGACAGACACCAGCTGCCTGCTCCCCTCATGAACGCTTTTGCTCACTGCTCTGAAGATGCAGCTCGGGGTCACCCCAGGTCACTCTGCAGCTTGGAGCGGAGATCTACACACAGTGGATTTGGCTGTCTCCGTGTAGCACCAGCTGGTTGTCTATGATAGGAAAGAATTGAAAGAGTATTTTACACCATGGAAATTGTCTTCCAGGCCCAGATGGACCATTGCTGTTCTAGCTTTGACAGGCCAGGATAGATATATTCAGAAAGCCTTCCAGCTATTTAGTAACTCTTCCAAAACACTGTCAGCACCCATGCTAGGATGCAGGGTGTGGGAAGGAAGTCTAAGTAGGGAACTAAGCCTAGTTGGTATATATTTGCATAATTATCTTCCAGTGAATGGATATGTGACTGGGGGCAGGGTGAGGTCTCCGTGGACACTGAAAGCCAGAAAGAAGTTGAGCCTCCCTGGGTCAGCACCGCTGGACTCCTTCACGCAAAATCTTGTGCATTTTAAGTGTCAGGTTAAAAAAAAGCAAAACTCCAAATCAGCTCACCTGGGAGCTAAAGAGCTAAGTTTGGGCCCCAGGCTCTTGCATACTCCTCCTGTTCTCTCCAGGGCAGGGGGTCAGCCTAGGGCCACCTCCACCTGCAGCCTCTCCTGGAGGGAGGGAAAGAAAGAGGGGAGGTGGTGGCAAGCTCTCTTGGGTTGTGGTCACCCACCAGGGATCCAAGATGCTGTGCAAAAGCGTCTTTGAAAAACGAAATTATAAAGCTACTATGGGATGCATGGCAGTAGCACCCTGCATTTATATATAGCTTTGTGACTGTTAGCAAAATGATGTGGTTATGAGCTGACTATTAATATAGCTGTTTGCCTGAGACAGACAGAGGGGTTGAGAAGGGAGATGGTGTGGGGGGCGGGGGGGCGGCGGGGGAGAGAGAGAGCAAGCACGCTTCACCTGAGTAATGAAAGCTCATTTATTTTTAGGTGAAGTATGCCCTTTTTTGGACTAGACTTCATTTTTTTTTTTTTTTTTTTTTTTGCTTTGAAACTTTTCAAATTAGAAGTTCCAAGAATTAT
>NW_007804408.1:0-1103 GCF_000696425.1 Galeopterus variegatus | reverse complement strand
TGCTGACACTCGACAAAAGTAATTTCTATTGGTGTGCCCATGTGAGTCACATGTTGACAGGTGGCCAACCCCACACAGCTGGAAAGGCTAATCCCTGCACAAACAAGCTCACTGGGGTTGGGGGGAGGAAGGGGTGAATAGGGGGAGCACAGGGAATTTTAAAGCACTGAACATACTCCATATGCTACTGTGTGACAGATACGTGTCATTATGCAGGTGCAGGAGTATGTGGAGTCCAAAGCCACAGAATGCACAGTGTCAAGAGTGACCCCTACTGTAAACTACAGACTTCGGTGATTGCAATATGTCAACACAGCTTCATCAGCTGTAACAAATGCATCCACTTTGGTGGGGGGTGTTGATCATGGGGGCGGTTGCACACAGAGGGGGTTGTATATGGGAACTCTGTGTACCTTCCTCTCAATTTTGCTGTGAACCTAAAACTGCTAAAAAAGAATAGCCTTGAAATATTAAAAACCAACCAACCAAACAAACAAAAAACACATCTCACTTCCCCAAGTACCTGATATACACAGTCTGTACAGTGAGAGGTCTACACAAAGTGCAAAAAGGAAAAAAACTCTGAATCAGCCGGATTTTTCTAAGATTTGAGGCTGTCATTTTGAGAAATGGCTTTTCTTCGTTAGGTATGACTTGGAAGATGGGATTGAAGAATGGCAGGTGGGGGCAAAAAGCGCACGCTGGGTTGGCACCTCTGATGCCAGCTCTGAAGGCCCGACTCCGGGTCCCACGCGGTGGATGCGGCCTAAGGGGCCAAGGGGTGGCAGCTGGGGGTGTCCCTCACGCCCCATTCACAGGGCTGAGGGTCCTGCAGCCACTGAGATCACTTCTGCATGGCAGGTGGTTGTATTTTTGGCTCAGAAAGTTTAACAACAGCGAAGCTGTGATTCTGTGCTTTCGCGATGGTGGCAGAGTGACGACAGGAACGAAAGCGACAGATGATGGGGACGAGAGAGTGGCTCACGGGTCGGGGAGGCTTCTGGGGAAACCAGCGACGTCCCAGGGGGGTGTGGACGCCTGCCCCCGAGCTGCAAGCAGCTCCTACTTGGACACTTGTCTCACTGGAAACTCTTTCTTGCAGA
>NW_007804407.1:0-1103 GCF_000696425.1 Galeopterus variegatus | reverse complement strand
CTCAGAAACCTTCACTCTCTCTCTGCGCACCCCCAAAGTGTAAAGCGTTCACCCTTGCCACAGCACGCTCCCCAGGGCACCCACATCCCACATCCACGAACGACCCACCACGTGGACTCCGTGCTTTGCTCACACCAAATGGGCGACTTTTCCAGAAGCACTTTCCCAGCTCAGGATCCCCCTCACATGACCTCCCGGCCGAGCTGCTCCCCAGCCCTCAGCCCCGTTACCCCCTTTCACTGCCTGTCCAAGTGCCCGTCTTGATGCCCCACAAGCCTCTGCACCTGAGGCATACTCTGGGCGCTTCAATGACAGCATCCTTCAGAAGTCCTACTGTGCTTTACGTGTGACTAATCCTACGCTTGTCTTATTTTTCCTACAGAGTAAGCGCAGCGCCATTCTCACCACCCAGTCTCTTCTAGAACTTTGTACGTTGTAGATATTCAATACCATTCTGTTAAACGGAATGGAACCGGTGAGCTCTTCAGACAGTGATTTGCAAATGTGCACAAAGGGAGTCAGCTCCACAGCCCCCACGGGAAAATCCTTTCTCCCAAAGGCATGAAAACAAGCCGTGGGGGGACACTTGAGTTTAACACTTGAACCATGAGTTCGTCACCTGACTGACAGGCTGCTCCCTGTTCCCATGAAGTCACAAGGCAGCTGCCCCTCACCTGGCTGCCTGCCTCCTCTGCTCAGAGTGGGTGGAGGAAAGCCCGAAGCACATAGGGAAAGCTCCAAGGACACGATTGCCAAAGGGCAATGGCCCCTTGAGATACAATTCTGAATTCGTATGAAAAACGTACTTAACGGATGAGATTTCGAGTTTGGTGAGTTTTAATTTATTTCTAAAAAATAGAGGAAGAGGCATGCAGTGTGGCAAAAAGAATCCCAAGCTGGGGCTCCAGAAACCTGGGCCACAGGCCAGGTCGCCTCATCTTCTCTGCTCTTGGGGTCCTCATCTGTGCAAGGAGGGGACTGGACTAGGTGACTGCTGAGTCTCTTTCAGTTTCAAACTCTGAAATTCTATGAACACCCTACTAGGAGCAATGAAAATAGCTATAACAGCAACTGTAGGTCAACAGAGAGAGACAGAGAGCGCG
>NW_007804406.1:0-1103 GCF_000696425.1 Galeopterus variegatus | reverse complement strand
TATCTCAGATTCAAAAAGTAATTCAGGGAAATACACTATTGCAGTGTCTCTGGGTTCTTTCCCAGTTGCCTGGATTCCAACTTTCATAGCTGAAAAGTTCCAAACCACAAAACAGGCCATTTCTATGAATGAGTGTTCGGGAAGAAGATACAAAGCCAGATAAATATTGCAGTTATCTTCACTTTTTATTTCTTCTAAAATATTATGAAAATTTAATGTGCATGCAAATGAGGCCCTCCCATTTCACTCCTGGGTATGAAAACTGCCCTATTGCCACTAGGGTTTCTGGCTTGAAAACGAATGATGCCAGAATCAAACATGGCCCATTTGAAAGCTATTCCACCCACCAACCCAAATCACTATCCTAGTCAATAGTAATTTTTCCAACATTTGCTTTGATCTCATATCCAAATGTGCTCCAATCTCCGTGATAAGCAGATACTATATGTTGAGTCTCTGAAACCAAAGTTTCTTTATTTTTTAAAATCCATAATGGCACAATAAATAAATAAATTCATGATGGCACACTCAGCATGAGTGTTACTTTTGAACACCTAGAGGAGAATAAAACCCAAAGTGATTTTTCTTTTTTTTTTTTTTTTGTCCTTTTTGTGGCCGGTAAGGGAATTGCAACCCTTGGCGTGTTGTCACCCGCACCGCGCTCAGCCAGTGAGCGCACCAGCCATCCTTATATAGCATCCGAACCCGCGGCAGGAGCGCCCCTGCGCTCCCAAGTGCTGCACTCTCCCGAGTGCGCCACAGGGCCGGCCCCAAAGTGATTTTTCTTAATCATTCATTTCAATTAGGTCTTTCTAGGTCCTCTTAGTGAAGTCAACAATCATCACAGTAGGTGCAGGTTGAGAGACACAGGGCACAGAAAAGTTTTGAGAATGTTCAAGTTGACCCTCTTTGTCAACCTTTTAGCAACAAATATCATCTGACACACTGTGATTAAAGGGCCTTCACAGCCCCCTTGGTCAAGTAATCCACAGCCAACAAACCTCCAAGCTCACTGTAAACTTCATTTATTGCTTACTTCTTTAAAAAGGAATACTGTGGTACCAGGAGAAATGAAAAATGCAAACTTATAGTAAATATATTCC
>NW_007804405.1:0-1103 GCF_000696425.1 Galeopterus variegatus | reverse complement strand
GATTTGAAGTCAGTAGCCCAGGGTCCCTGCAACCAACACTTGCTACACGGATAAAATCATTTCTACCCTGCTTTCCTCACAAGATTGCAGTGTGAGTTTAATGAGACCAAGCCTGTGAAATAATAGCTCCTGTAAAAATAACAGACCCAAGGTTGCCGGCTGTGGAGGGGAGAAGAGGGTGGGAGGCTGGGGAGAGGTTGGAGGGGGACACTGGGAGTAATTGTACTTTGAGGTGGGGGGCACGCTAATACTATTGATCTGATCATCACGTCTTGGGCACAAGTGGTGACAGTCAGCTCTGTGTCCCATGAATATGCATAATCAATTAAAAAATTTAAAAATTTTTAAAAGGTATGTGGAGGATTGCTTTGCAAAATAATAATAATAGTAGCATTTGCTACAAACATCATAATGAATAGTGATACTTGCCCTGGAATAGACTGGAGTGGTTTGTAAGATCATGGGCTCTGCATCTTGGACTGTTCGCTCAGAGAGACACCTATGATGTATGGGAGGTTGTACGTAGTGACCTCTAAGATGCCTGGTAGGCTCAAAATGAACAAAAGCAAGGCTGCAATGGTACAGTGATGTGAGAGGGAGGGAGGACCACTCTCCTTCCTGCAAGGCATCATTTCAGGTATCCCTGTACATGGCTAGAAGATTTTGGGTTGAGTATAGTCATGGAATGACACAAGCTTTGGAGTCACCCATTCCTGATTAGAATTATGGTTGTGTCACTTACAAGATATGTGACATTAGAGTAAATTTTGTTTCTTCAACCAGGGACTCCTGGGACAGCTCTAAGCAAAATCAAGAGACCCAGAGGAAGGTTAGTGTTTCCACCTTTGCTAATAGATGCCTCTGCCTGCCAGGAGCATCTTCTTCTTGTGTTCAGGGTCCTGGTGCCAGCTTTCCCAGCTCCCATTTCCTCTATGAAAAGAAGCCAATGTCTGTTATCAGCTGTTTTATCTTCGTGGGTTCAGTGGTCACCAGCTCCTCTTTGTCCTCTAAAACAACCCTATGGAATTTAGCCCCAGGTAACCCATTGCCCTGCAGGACAAGAATTACCTAATACCAGTCAGTCTTGAAAGTTGATTCATGCC
>NW_007804404.1:0-1103 GCF_000696425.1 Galeopterus variegatus | reverse complement strand
TGATTCTGATAAATAAAGAAAGGTGTTATTTATTTGAACAGCTGAGTTGGAAATTAAACTGCCTGGCAAATCTGCACAGCAGTAGATGAGTGGGGACATTCAATTCTAGTCTTTATTGCCAAAGCCTGTGCATTTTCCATTGAAGGAGGGAGTTAGAGAAATGATTAGCTGTTCTCTACCTGGACAATTAGCTATTCTACTACCTAGTAGAGAATAGCTAACACACAGCGTGAAGTTTGTGTATATTATCCAGTTGTTTTAAAAATCCCTTTCCTTGTCCTGAAGCAGTTCTCAGCAGAAATCTTCTGACACACCACACTCTCAAAATCTTTTACTCCTGATTGCTAAATAAAGCAGAAATTTTCATTTGATAAAAATTAATTTAACCGGCCTGTGGCTCACTCGGTAGAGTGCGGTGCTGATAACACCAAGGCCACGGGTTCGGATCCCATATAGGGATGGCCGGTTTGCTCAGTGGCTGAGCGTGGTGCTGACAACACCAAGTCGAGGGTTAAGATCCCCTTACCGGTCATCTTTTTAAAAGAAAAAAAAAAAATTAATTTAGGGCTCTCCTCCAAGATGCCTAAGAGTGAATTCTACAGCGCCACAGTCACACAGGCCGGGTAAAGGAATAAACTTTATTGGGAAGAGCTATTAACTAAGGATTAGCAAGAGAAGCCATAGTGTTGCCAGTAAGATTGTGGGCCTGTGCTACAGCAAAGGGATCCTGCCCTATTGTTCTTCTTTCTTACAGGGCACATATGAGAATAATCTTATTAGTGAAGTTCAAACTACTTGGGCAACAGGTAGTCTGTGTTTAGATGCCAAGTGATTATAAGAGGTGTCTGGGAAAACAGGATGCCCAGCAAACAGAGAACTTGGAACCTGTGGAGATTTGAATTGGGTGCAGAAATGGGGCACTCCTGACCAGTTGTATAGTCAACTCAGAGTAAGTTCCCAGCACAACTTTCCAATACTTCTGCTCATCTTTCTCTGCATGGAGACACCTAATAAAAGATTTTTTTTTTTTTAAAAGAGGAAATATTGGGGCCGGCCCGGTGGCGCACTGGATAGTGTGCCGCTTGGGAAGCGCGGCGGCGCTC
>NW_007804403.1:0-1103 GCF_000696425.1 Galeopterus variegatus | reverse complement strand
CATATACTGTACAGCAATTTGCTTAGGGCAGATAGCATAGTTTTGTACCCATTAGTCCACCATCCCACTCTCTACCTCTGTGAGAACCACTTTCTTTTTAATATATCATGTGCTATTTGTCTTTCTCGCCTGATTTACTTCACTTAATATGATGATTTCCAGTTCTATCCATGTTGCTGCAAATAATAGGATATCATTTTTTTTATAGCTAATTAGTATTCCATTGTGTATATATACCACAGTTTTTTATCCATTTATTTGTTGATGGATATTTAAGTTGAATCCATATCTTATCTATTGTGAATAGTGCTGCCATGAACATGGGAGCATGTCTTTTTGATACATTGATTTTATTTCCTTTGGATACATACCCAGCAGTGGGCTAGCTGAGTAGTAGGGTAGATATATTTTTAGTTTTCTTGAGGGACTTACATACTGATTCCTACAATGGCTCAACTAACTTCCACCTCCCACCAGCAGTGTAGGTGAGTTCCTGTTTCTCCTCATCCTTGCCAGACTTTGTTATTGTCTGTCTTGTTGATAATAGCCATTCTACCTGGAGTGGGATGATATCTCATTGTGGTTTAATTTTCATTTCCCTGATGATTAGTGATGCTGAGCTAATGTGTCTATTAGCCAGTTGTATGTCTTCTTTTAGAAATGTCTGTTCAGGTCCTTTGCCCATTTTTTTTTTAATTGGGTTATTTGGTTTTATTTTTTGCTTTTGAGTCATTTAAGTTCACTAAATATTCTGTATATTAGGCCCTTGTCTACTGTGTGGTGGGTAAATACTTTCTCCCATTATGTAAGTTGTCTCTTTACTTTGGTGACAGTATCCCTTGCTGTGAAGAAGCTTTTTAGTTTGATGTACTCCCATTTATGTATTTTTGCTTTAGTTGCCTGTGCCTTTGTAGTCTCAGTCAAAAAGTACTGCCCACTCCCATTTTGCGTAGCCCCTATGTTTTCTTCTATTAGCTTAAGTTTGGAGTCTTAAATTTCGGCCTTTGGTCCATTTTGAGTTCATGTTTGCATATGGTGAGATACAGGGGTCTAATTTCAATCTTCTGCATGTGCATATCCAGTTTCCCTAGCACCATTTGTTG
>NW_007804402.1:0-1103 GCF_000696425.1 Galeopterus variegatus | reverse complement strand
AATAAATCAAAACGTAATGAAAATGGTTGACTAGATGGGGTGGGTGATAATTGGGTTGGAAGTGGTAGTGATTTGAGTATACCTATTTGTATAGTTTTGGCTTTAGAACTATATACATGTTTTACCTAATGAAAGTAAAATTAAAATCATAATGAATTAAAAGTAGTAAACCTTAAAGTTGAGTGAAAACAGAAACAAAAAAATTCAAACTGTGTATCAAAGAGATAACATAACCACAGGGCAAATAGTTAATCCACACTATTTTTAAACTTAGTGCTCTGAATATATATTCTTATGGAATACATTTTAAGGACAAAAAGAATTGCAAAGAAATCTTAACTCTGCTTAGCAGATTTATTGTTAGTGGTAATATTTGCAATATTGTAATTATTAAAAAATATATAGTAGGATAAAGTAGGTAAGTCAATAGACTAATATAATTGTAAACCACAATTTTTACTGTAAGAGAAAAGAGGTATAATTATATAGTAAAAGAAGGTAGGAAAACTTTGTGATATTAAATTTGAAATCACTTATAGACAAACTCATGATTTAAAATAATAAATTTTCTAGCTCCGTGCACTGAAAGTGCCTGAAAAATGACACCATATTAACAGTAAGCACACTCAACACACATATCCTGGTTTTTAAGTACCATTTCCTACTAAAAGGAAATGGGACTCTTAATAGGAATGGGTAACTCTAGATCTGGAGCATGGAAAGATCAAGGTGAGCCTGGATCATCTTTTTGATCCAGAAGGCAAAGAAATTCTCAAACAGTAATGGGAATCATGTCACAAGGACACAGGAGCATGCCTAAAGAAAACTTCACAGGCATTTGGGGCAATTTAAGCTCTAAAACAAACAATGATAATAATGGATTTATCACATAGTGATAAAAAGGGATTAAATGAGCCTTCTCAAACTCTTAATTCCAATAATTTGTAGATTTTGTAAGGATTTTTGTGTGTAAAATTATATATCTACATGCAATGATTTTTATGCCTATTTTCTAGTCCTGATACATTTCATTTCTTTTTCTTGTTTTATTGTATAGACTAGAACCTCCAAGGTGATGCAGAATAGAAATGCTGATAGCATGT
>NW_007804401.1:0-1103 GCF_000696425.1 Galeopterus variegatus | reverse complement strand
TAAAGAGTTTCCAGCCAGAAGAAGGCCCTCATCAGAAATGTTCCTTGGATTTTGGATTTCTCAGTCTCTAAACTGTAAGAAATAAATTTTGTTTCTTTATAAATTATCAAGTTTCAGGTATTCTGTTATAAGCAATGGAAACGGACTAATACATGGACCATATAACAAGTCCCAATAAATATAAAAAGATTCAAGTCATACAAAGTATGCTTTACAACTACAACAGAATTAATATTAATGACAGAAAGATCTCTGGAAAAGCCCCCAAATATTTGGAAACAAAGTAACACACTTATAAATAACTTCTGGGAAAATAAGAAATCAGAAAGGGAATTAGAAAGATTTTGGACTGAATGAAAACAAAACTACAATACATCTAAATTTTAAATTGCCACTAAGGCAGTATTTAAAGTAAAAGGTATAGCACTAATCATATGTATTAGGAAGAGGAAAGTCTCAAATCAATGCCCTCAGCTTCCAGTTTAAAAAATAAAATAAGAAGAGCAACTTAAACTGAATTAAATACAAAAAAAGGTAAAGATTTTAGCAGAAATTAGTATAATAAAAAATGGAATTTAGAGAAAAATGAATGAAACTAAAGCTGGCTCATTGAGATGATGAATAAATTTGATAATAGCCAGTCTTCTCAGGAGAAAAGAGGGACACCAAATAAATATCAGGAATGAGAGAGGTGACATCACTGCAGATGCTACAGCTATTAAAAGGATAATAAAGGAACATTATGAACAATTTTAAGTCAACACATTTGACCACTTAGATGAAATGGTCAAATTCCTTGAAAGACACAAGCTATCAAATCTTACTCAATAAGAAATTGATAATTTGATTATCCCAATATCTATTAAAGGAATTGAATTTTCAGTTAAAATAAAAACAAAAATTTCCCACAGAAAAAACTCCAGGCCCAGATGGCTTTACTGGCAAATTCTACCAAACATTTAAGGAAGAAATAGTGCTAATTCCACATAGACTCTTCCAGAATATCGAAGAGGTCATCATAGTTCCAAAAACATTCTGTGAGTGCAGCATTGCTCCAACATCAAAACTTGACAAAAACATCACCAAAAAGAAAACTACAGAAC
>NW_007804400.1:0-1103 GCF_000696425.1 Galeopterus variegatus | reverse complement strand
GATCTAAAGCTCTGAGGGTCTCTGCAAGGTGGTTTGGTCATAGACTTTTACAGGTAGGAAGTCAAGGTGATTGATATTTGGGATTTTTTTTTAAATCAGAAGTCTCAGCTGAACAAGAAATGTTTATCTCTGTGTCTAGCTAGTTTCAGGGGCACAAACAGTTCTAATTCAGCTAATCATTCATGAAACAGAAAACAAAAAATTGGAGGGTAGGTGTCTGGCCTTGTAAGCAGGTCAGACAAGCAGGGAATGGTCTGTGTTTGATCTTGTCATAGGTGAACAGGGAGTCATTCATGAGTTGTAAGAAAGTCATAAGAAAGAGTGAACATTCTTATCTGTTTGGGGAAGGGTGGTTTTTTGAGGTAACCCATTTCTCAGGAACAAAAGAGCGAGCAATTTTAAAAAGCAAAAGGTTGTGGAGATTTTTTAACCACTGCTATTTTCAGGTAACATAAAACTTGGCTAAATTTTAACATTGTTGCAACCATAATTGTTTTGACAAAATTGGGACATAAATCACTTCCTTAATAACTAGTTTTTAGATATTATTATGAAAAATCTGTTTTTCCATCAATTTGTTTGAATTTTCTCTTTCTATGCCTGAAATTCTCAAAACTTCAGAAGAAAATATAACTACAAATTTAAAATGTCACACCTTAGAAGGACACCTTCTCCCAATGCAGATTAGCAATTCTTTACCTTTCCTTTAGTCACCTTTCACTCCTTTCCATCAACAAAAAAAGCAAGTAAACTCAAAGGAAAAGTCGTGATTTCATTATAGGACACTTAAAATAGGATTTATAGCTGGTTTTTTTTTTACAAGTATTTCTCAGAAAAACTAATCTTAAACTCAATGTAGCTCATATTCCTGGAAAATGTTACATCCATTCAATTATAGATGAGAGTATAAAATTAAACCAGATTATCGTGAAATATTATAACTGGACTGTATGGTGTTGGGTCCTCCCCACCTGCATCTTCTCCTACACTCACAGTTATGTGAAATGCCAGTGGTATTTTCTACAAAGTACATTGTCAGATGTACTGAATTATAGTCCAGAATGTAGCTTAAAGCACTATACAATGTCCTCTTTATTATGGCT
>NW_007804399.1:0-1103 GCF_000696425.1 Galeopterus variegatus | reverse complement strand
ATCTTTTCTGTGAACTTTTGGAAGAACCTCATAGTAGTACATATGCTTCAGAAAAAAAGTATGCTTATCACAATCTCACCATCTACTCTACCTGCTGAGATGGATGTTGACTTTGGCATCCAGGTTTCTACGTCCTTTTTTCCATGTTTCTCAAGTTTTGTTGTGTAAATGTTGAATAATAGGTGAGAGGCTAAGAGAGAGAGTTTAAAACACTACATCATGCTTGATTGATTTGGACTGGAAAAGGCAGAGGGTTTCTGAGCAGAAAACCAGAGTAGCTGCCTCTGTGCAGAGAGAGAAGATAGGAATCAACTTGGACTGCACTAAGGAAGAGCTTGGGTCAAACTGAGGAAAGGGAAGGCAACTGCTTTTCTCGTGAGACAATTATAGGAATGACGGGAAAAGAAAATTTTTAAAAATATTTCTCTGCATCATGAGCAGAATGTCCCTTTGGCCTTGTTCAAGATAGTTCAATAGAGAATCAAATGGCTTTTCAGTTGCAGTTCGTAAGTGTTGGACTGGGTGTCCCTTTGACTGTGGGAGGATACTGAGATGGACCATAAAGAAGGAGCAAAGCTGAGAGAGGCCCTAGAGCTGCTGGGCCCATGCACCCCAAGGAACCCATGCCAGAGCAGGTAGGCACAACCGTGGGACTCCCAGCCCAGGCCAGTGCATGCCACACAGAGAGGCCCCCAGATAGGCCCAAAAGCTTCTGGGCCTACACGCCCCGAGGCACCCGTGCTGGAGCAGGTAGGCACCACCATGGGACTCCCAGCCCAGGCCAGTCCCCATGGCCCAGAGAGGCCCGAGTCTCCTGCCCACAGGCACAAAGGTGGCTGTGCCAAATTAGCGGTCCCTGTAGGATCCTAGCCAGGCATTATGGTAGAAGAGTGGACCATGAAATCCCCTGCCAAAATGCCTAAACAACAAAGGCAAGACACCAGAAATATGAAAAATCAAGAAAGTACACCACCAAAGGGTAATAACTCTCAAGCTCTAGATCCTATAGAACAAGAAGTCCTTGAAATGTCTGACAAGGTACTTCAAGTGATAATTCTAAGTAAACTGAATGAGATACAAGAAAACTCAGCTAGACAACATGA
>NW_007804398.1:0-1103 GCF_000696425.1 Galeopterus variegatus | reverse complement strand
AAAAAAAAAAAAAAAGAAATAATACAATCAGAAATCAGTGGAGCAACATCTTTAAATTAATGAAAGAAAAAAACCTGTCAAATTGGAATTCTATAACCAACAAAAATATCTTTCCAAAACAAAGGCGACATAAGGACTTTTTAAAATATACTAAAGCTGGAAAAAATCATCAGCAGAAGACCAGTACTACCAGAATTGTTAAAGGAAGTTCTTCAGGTAGGAGGAAAATTGTACCAGATGGATATCTGGACCTCCACAAAGGAATGAAGAGGACTGAAAATGGTAAATATGTGAAATATATGGATAAATATAAAAGACATTTCTTGTTTTTAATAAGCAATGTTTATTATTTTTGAGTTTTTAATTATTTTGTTTAAAGCAAAAATAACGTATTTTGAGGTTTATAACAAATGTAGAAATAAAATGTGACAACAAATGTTTGGGGGGGGAGAAATAAGGATATACTGTTATAAAATCCTTGCATTAGATGTATAATGGTATAATATTGCTTCGAGTCAGAGCAGTAATTTAAAGATGTGTACTATAAACCCTATCTTAGTCTGTTTAGGCCGCTATAACAAAATACCTTAGACAGGGTGGCTTATAAGCAAAAGAAATTTTTTTCTCACAGTTTAGAGGCTGAGAAGCCCAACAACAAGATGCCAGCAGATTCAGTATCTGGCAAGGAGCCACTTCCTCATACAGTCTTCTCATTCTAACCTCGCATGACAGAAAGGGTGAGGGGTCTCTCAGGTCTCTCTCTCTCTTTTTTAAAATTTATCAATATACAGTGTAGTTGATTTTCATGTCTCTTTACCAACGCCTTCTCTCAGGTCTCTTACCAATTCCTTTTCTCAGGTCTCTAATCCATTCATGAGGGCTCTACGCTTATGACTTGATCATCTCCCAAAAGCCTGATCTCCTACTATTATCACCTTGGAGATAAGGATTTCAACAGATGAATTTGGGGAAGACATAGACATTCAGACCAAAGCAAACTCCAAAGCAACCACTAACAAAAACCAAAACAAAGACTAATAGCTAGTAAGTCAATGAAGGAGACAAGATGGACTTATAAAAATACTGAATTGATCCAAAAGAAG
>NW_007804397.1:0-1103 GCF_000696425.1 Galeopterus variegatus | reverse complement strand
CCCCCAAATGCGATCATAGCTCTCTTTACCCATCCACCTCTGAATGGAGTAGACTTAGCAGTCCTGAAGACAGACGCACAAGAAGCAAGAAACCTGGCTCTTTAATTTTGTGTAGAGCAGAATCCTCTTCCACTTGACCCCTCCACACACTTACCCAGTTACCTGCTGACCAGAAGAGGCCTGAGATGAGCAAGAAAAAATTTTTACTTTTAGTTACTGAGATCTTAGGGCTTACCTTTTATAGCAAATAGTGTTTGTTTTTTAAACCTCAATAAATACAAAATCAGTGCAGGATTTTGTTTTGTTTTGTTTTGCAATAGAATTCTTAGCAGTGTTTTTTATCTATCTTCATTGTTTGTTTATCTTACCTTCAGGCTTAAACCCTAATTTGGATTCTAGATTGAAAACCCAGGGCCAGAGAAATGGATCCTTCAGAGCAGGCTCCCACAGAATGGAAATTATATTGGAAAACAAAACCTGCCTGTGCTTTGATAGTGTTTTAGATGAGAAACAGCTTCCAGGCCTGGGGATACAAAATTCCTTAGAGCCATAAGAGAAAAGTGGGAAAACATAGATACCCTGGCAAGGAAAACATATTCTCCAACAATGAAAGGTCAAATTTTTATCTTTGAACAGTGACATTGAAAGAAGTAGCAAATAAGACTAAGATAAAAAAATAATAATAATTTTTAGGAAATCAGGCCTCCCCAAGGCAACATCAACCCGTCTTCCTGGGGAGAGCCATCCTGCACACAGCCTGTGGGCATTGGCCCAAGTTCAGATATCGCTTCCTCCTCTTCTCTCACCACCCCAGTGGACAGAGCTCAGCCACCTGAGTTATGTGTGCAACATTATTCCTCTCTGCTTGGAATATCCTTATTTTTTGCTTCTATTTATTGGAAATGCTTCCAACTAACTTTAACAATATTATCTTTCACAGTCTGGAATCTCTTCCTTTTTTTACTCTTTTAGTGGGATCCTTTTAAATGCTTCCTGGCATGAGTTCTTTCTCTGTGTTTGCTGACCCTCTGTGGGTAGAAAGACAGGCATATCTCTCTTGAGTCTCACCATGTCAGCAATCCCAAAACACAGACAGACAGATG
>NW_007804396.1:0-1103 GCF_000696425.1 Galeopterus variegatus | reverse complement strand
ACAGTCTATAGAACCTATAAAGTACTCGAATTACCACCACCATATAGTGCTTACTCTGTGCCAGGTGTCATCTGTGCATATCTGTAACTTATTTAGTTTTTACAAAGACAGTATGAGATACCACATTCCCATTTTACAGATAAGGAAACTGAGGCACATACAGTATAGGTAACTTGTCTGAGATCACACAGCTAATAAGTAGCAGATTCCGTCTACACAGTTTAACCCTGACCGTGTGGCTTCAGAGTCCATGCACTAAGCCACTATTTTCTGCTGCTTGTCTAATACATAAGTGTGATATTTTATTATTGTTGTTTTCTTGTGACACAGCCATGACCTCTCCTCCCTCAGGTCTTATGTCCCAGGAGAAGCAGCAGCTGGCTCCTTCTATTGCTGAATCACTGTAATCCATACCAAGCCACTTGTCACTTGCTTGATTCCCATGGTGAAGGGGAAATGGTTGCAGGAGGGGCTGAAGGTCTGCATATGTAGAGTTATATTTTTCAAACTGGAACATTTCTGTACACCTTCCATATTTAGAATTTCACAATAGATAGTCTCTCTGTTTAAACTTAACAAACATTTACTGAATACCTGCTAAGTGCAGAGCATTGTGTTCTTTTCTGTGAATAGGAAAAAAAAATGAATAAATGGAAGCCGTGATTTCAACCAAAGGACTTATTATCTAGGCTGATAGACAATGGTATAAATAACCATGATGAAGAGCCTGTCTGAATTGGGAAGACATGGGTTCTAATACAGTGTTCCATTTCCTAAGATGTTTGTGTATCATCTTAAACAAGCACTCTATCTGAACCTTAATTTTCTCATTTGTAAATTGGGCTTGATAACATTTTTTCTCATAAGATTTGGATTATTGTTGGTACTTATAAATGTTACTAAAAGTATCCAAGAGATGCTTCAGATAAATACATTATTAAATAGAACAAATATAGGGATATCAGCAGGACAAATACATAATACTGTGAAAATTTTAAAGTGTCTATGGACTCAGGGGCTACATTAATTTCCTTGCTCTGTTTTCAACATAACTTTTTTTTTTGAAGAGATGAAAAAATATTTATTTATTTATTTATTTATTT
>NW_007804395.1:0-1103 GCF_000696425.1 Galeopterus variegatus | reverse complement strand
TATTATAGCTTTGTAGTATAGTTTAAAGTCAGGTAGTGTTAGGCCTCCAGCTTTATTTTTTATGCACAGAATTGCTTTGGCTATGTGTGGTCTTTTGTTATTCCATATAAATGTCTGGATGGTTTTTTCCATTTGTGACGAAAATGCCATTGGAATTTTAATGGGGATTGCATTGAATTTGTATATCACTTTGGGTAGTATGAACATTTTCACAATGTTGATTCTTCCAATCCAAGAGCATGGGATATCTTTCCATCTTCTTGTGTTCTCTCAGCAGTGGTTTGTAGTTCTCATTATAGAGATTTTTCACATCCTTGGTTAACTCAACTCCTAAGTATTTTATTTTTTTTGGTGGCTACTGTAAATGGGCAAGCTGTCTTGATTTCTCTTTCTGTATGTTCACTATTGGAGAATAGAAATGCTACTGATTTTTGTGTGTTGATTTTGTATCCTTCAACTTTGCTAAAATCATTTATCAACTCTAAGAATTTTTTTTAGAGGCTTTAGGCTATTCGATATATAGGATCATGTCATCTGCAAACAGGGACAGTTTGACTTCATCTTTTCCATTCTGGATGCCCTTTATTTCCTTCTCTTCTCTGATTGCTCTGGCTAGTACTTCCAACACTATGTTGAATAGGAGTGGTGAGAGTGGGCATCCTTGTCTAGTTCCTGTTCTTGAAGGAAAAGCTGACAGCTTTTCTCCATTCAGGATGATATTGGCAGTGGGTTTATCATATATGGCTTTAATTATGTTGAGATACTTTCCATGTCTATCTAACTTGTAGAGAGTCTTTATCATGAATGAGTGTTGAATTTTATCAAATGCTTTTTCAGCATCTATAGAGGCTATCATATGGTCCTTATGTTTGATTTTTTTGATATGATGTACCACATTTATTGATTTGTGTATGTTGAACCAACCTTGCATCCCTGGGATGAATCCCACTTGATCATGGTGTAAAATTTTGTGTATGTGTTGCTGTATGTATTCTGTTAGCTAGTATTTTACTGAGGATTTTTGCATCTATATTCATCAATGATATTGGCCTGTAGTTTTCTTTTTTAGTTGTACCTTTACCTGGTTTTGGTATCAGGGTGAT
>NW_007804394.1:0-1104 GCF_000696425.1 Galeopterus variegatus | reverse complement strand
TCTCTTTCCACACATATAAGCTTATAGAATGACAAATACCCAGCTTGATCTGTTTGTATTTGATCTTCTAAAGTGAGGCCCAGATAAAATCTAGAATATAAATGGTGCACTAACGGGACCTTCAGCTCTCCTTGCTTGTAACTTGAATGACTTTGCATTTGGTCTCTTTCCAGAACCAGGAAGATACACCAAAAGCACACAAAGTAGAAAGAGCGTGCTACTGAAGCTCCATGAACTGGCTGCAGTGACTGAAATTTGTTTAGTTCAAAGCAGCATGTTTAAATGAAAAATATTTATATATAAAATAAACATGTATATGTGAATATGTGTGCATGCGTGTGTATTTTTGATTATCTGGACATTTGGGGTTAATAGCAAAAACAATAAATACCTGCTTTATGTCTCCCAAATGGGAGTCTTATCACATGAAAAACAGCCTCTCTGGCTTATCTCCCAACCCACTAGCCTTAGGTCTTCATCAAGTTCACACCAATTAAAAACAATTTGGTTTTTCAGTGGTGCTGTCTTTTGGCAGTCATCTTAATTTCTCTAGTGCATACACTGTATGATATAATATATTCTTTCTTGTTGGAGGCAGGAGATTATGTTTCAAAAGAAAAATATCTGATAGTGCAAATGGCCAAGTGAATAATAACTGTTTTTCATATGAAGCTTTTCCCCATGTCCCTAGATTTCCCAACTCTGTACTTACTATCTTGAGTTTTCTGGCCACAAGTGGGAGGAGGCAAGGTCAGTGAGAGGGCAGCAAGTGAATTAGGAGGTTTAAATGCAGTGTTTAGAAATCTCATCTTGAATAGCACTTGCTGAGTTAGAACCTTTAAAGTGGGATTTTAAAATGGAGTTCAATCATTTTTGTTTTTTCTAAATGAGATTAATTATTTTGATTATACACAAACATACAATGAAAAGTTTAATTTAGGTAATTAAAAAATTCTTTCTTCTTAGCAGCACTATTGTGGGATGGATGAAGAATGGTTGGACAAGTGAGTTCTTTAAATGATGAGTGTAAACTTCAGAAATGACATAAGATTTCCACATTTAGTCTTCCCATCTTCAGGAAATTAAAAAAACAAACACACACAC
>NW_007804393.1:0-1104 GCF_000696425.1 Galeopterus variegatus | reverse complement strand
TTTTTTTTTTAAGCACTTTCAATTGGTGCCATGGTCTCCATTTTCTGAAGCACAAATGAGCTCTTTGGTTAGAATCCTGAGGGTAAAAGGCAGCTACGTAAATGGAGGAGACATTCTCTGACTGCCTGGTCAATTCTGGAGTTGGAGGGGAATGATGGATGACCGTTCATTCCACTGGTGACGAAGCCTGCTTCTTTGAAACTTGTTTACCTTTGTAGGATGATCCATCAACATTTCCCAGCTCTGTCTGTGATGACCAATTTGAGAGGAAGATCAGTATCTTTTACGACTAGCGTGTCCTGAGTTTGGCAGGCACAAAGAACAGTCTTGTGGAGACTTACTACAGCTTCAGTATTCAGACATCCACCAAGTTTTTTGAGCTTTCCTTTTTTGCTTCTTGGGTATAAAAACTCTAACTCCAGGAGAGGAGACAGGAAAAAATGTAGTCATAGACAGAGTTGTTTGATATTTTGAGAAATTTGTAGTAATCATATTCACATCAGGCACTTTTCATTCTTGGGCTCAGGGCCTCTTCACAGGCTTGCAACCTGTGCAGTCACAGAGCTGGTTCTCAGAAGGGCCCTGAACTTGCTTTAATGCCCTGCTGTCATCTCCTTGAAATTCTTGGTAATTCTGAACAAGGGATACTCCATGTTTATTTTGCACTATGTTCTGCAAATTATGTAGCCAGTCCTGCTTGTAATTTAGTCTTGAAAGATGGGTGAAGCAGGGATTGTGACCAAATGTTCCATTCTCTAGTTCGTTGCCAATTGTGACTGTGTTCCTTTTTCACTCTTGTTCTGCTTTTCTCCTTCTGCTTCTTCCATACAGAGAAGGAATTTGTGTGAGGAATAGTTAAGAAACCGTCTGAGTTGAGGTTGCTCCTTATTTACTTGCTGTGTGACCTTGAGCAAGTGACTTTATTTCTCTGAGCCTTAGTTTAATTACTTGTAAAGTGGGAATGATAATGGCGTCTAACTCACAGAGTGGTTAGTAGGAGTAAATTAGATAAAGCTTATAAACCATCTAGCATAGTACCTGGTAATGGCAAGCACTCAGTAAATAAGAGCTATAAAATTTACCTTTTGCTGATTTTCTCAAACA
>NW_007804392.1:0-1104 GCF_000696425.1 Galeopterus variegatus | reverse complement strand
CATCACGCCACTCCTGAGTCCCTTCATCTTCAGTCTTCGCAACAAAGCCATGAAAGATGCAGTGAAAGA
Source organism: Galeopterus variegatus (assembly GCF_000696425.1). Classification (NCBI taxonomy): domain Eukaryota; kingdom Metazoa; phylum Chordata; class Mammalia; order Dermoptera; family Cynocephalidae; genus Galeopterus; species Galeopterus variegatus. The sequence continues at coordinate 1,035 of NW_007804392.1, read as the reverse complement.
CTTCTTGGTCAAAGGACGAATCTTGCTCATGGGGATGAGGTCCAAGTGACAGATTGGTTTTTTTTTTTTGAGAATTATATTAATTCCAGGTATCTTCAACTCACCAATTCCAGAAAAGTCTCATGATATTTGTTAATTAATTGGTGGTCTAATTTATGAAAATAACTACTTTTGATAAGAAAATACACTGGTTTTATGTGCAACTTATGTTTTGCATATTGTGTTACAGTAATAAAAATTTTTATTGTAGGTGATAAAAGAAAGTGGTGGTAGGTAGGAGTTATAAAAGTAACAGTACCATATTAATTAAAAAACACAATTGCCTATATTACTTGATGGAGAATATATATGTATATGTATATATGCACACACAGAGACACACACACACACACACACACATGTGGGTACTCCAAAAGGCTCATGGAAATATTTGTATTAGCTGAAATATTCTGATACATTTATGCTTGTGTATTTATGCCAGTTTATCTCTGTGAACTCTAAAAAGAAAAGTTTTCAGGGCTTCTGTCCTCTTAACACACACATACTTATACAATAATTTAATCTTTGAATATAATTTGAGAAATTTAAGCATGGGCTTAGATCCTGTCTTACTTTGGAATAATATACAGATCATTAAATTTTTCTTTATTCTCCACTGCAGTTCAATTTTACTTGTGACATTTGCTATTTGGATTAGAAGTTTATAAATAAAGTGCTTACAATATTTCTTTATATTGTTTTTTTTTTTTATCTTCCCTACCTTCTTTAAGTACAAGTCTTTTATAAAGTAGTATTAGGGTAATTCAGGAAAGCCAATGCCAACATCTATAATGAGGGAAGTAGAAAACCAATAGATGATAATTGAAGAGAAAAATTGGAGCAAATTAAGAAAATGGATTTGTCAAGGACAAAGAGGAGAACACTTTTGTACAAGCCAGAAAACAAATTCCAGAAATTGGTAATAATCAAAATTCTGTTTTAGAACAAATAATGCTGATAGCTCCAGGAAGTATGGGGCACACCTAAACTGCTGAT
>NW_007804391.1:0-1104 GCF_000696425.1 Galeopterus variegatus | reverse complement strand
ATTATCATATTAAGAGATAACCAAAGATTATGCTACTAAAATATAGTTAAATATACATATACGACTGTCAGAAAATTAATAAATATTTTGTAATTTGGGGGGATTTTATCAGATTTGTGGTACTTATAGGGTATTAACACATAACTTGTAATTGTTTGTTCTAAATAATATTCATTTTTATACTTCATTTTGCATTTGTAATTATGCATTTTTTTCCTTAAAAATCCCCTCCTAGGGTCTGGCCCCGTGGCTCACTTGGGTTCGTGGGTTCAGGGCCTGTATAGGGTTGGCTGATGTGCTCACTGGCTGAGCATGGTGCAGACAACACCCTGCCAAAGGTTGCAATCCCCTCACCGGTCCACAAAAAAAAAAAAAATCATCTCCTAAATTTTATGTTTCAGGTTACATAAAGCCAAGATCCACTCGTAACTTAGAAGCATAAAAATCTCCCCTAAACTGAAATTGTAATTACAGAGTAGTTTCCTCTGCTCTGTACAAATGGTGATGGCAACAGTCAGCAATTACATGGAAATGGGCATGGGGAGAAGGATAGAAATTGATCAAGAAGTCGAAAGTGTGGACTTTTTTGGAATTCAACACCCCTTTGACTCTAATTGACTAATCTTTCTTTCACAGATGACAAGTTCCATGGTAGATACTAACATATATAGTTAGCAAGTTCCATAGTATGTGAGTGGGTGTATGTGTATGTGTAAATTATCCTTTTTAATTGTTGATTAGACTGCAAAAAATGTATATGAATTGTCTGAAAATCAGGTAGAAAATTGAACATCAATCTTTTGCTCTGGCATTTGATTTTTTTCAATACTTATTAACATTTAGAAAATATTTGGCAAACCAATAGAAAGGCAACAATTGCTTTACAATCCATAAATCTCAAAATGTGTCTTTATCATAATGGAATCAGTTGGAAATAAAAGGAATCTGTCAAAAATAAAATAGAAGTGAAAAACTACTTGTTTTATGTCATGAGACATGACTGCAAAGTAATGAGATGCATTTTCAGATGTTAATATTTTCCAAAAAAACTGTCACATGTGCCTCAAGAGATGCAAATTTCTTTATGATTTTGTAACTGTACAT
>NW_007804390.1:0-1104 GCF_000696425.1 Galeopterus variegatus | reverse complement strand
GATGAGGAGTTGGTGCCTTGGGTCTGGCCTTGTCCTTGTTACTTTGCAACTTGTTCTGTTTTCTCTAGAGCTTCGCCAGAGGTGGGGGAAGATGGGCCATTGGCAGTAGAAAGGACTTGAAATCACATTTACTGAGCTATGATGATCAGTTTGCGACTGTGCCAAGTGCTTTCACTTGTTGGCCATCATCTCTGCCCCACCTGCAGCCCATACACTGAATCTGTGTGGGTAGGACTGAGCTTCACTTTCTTCTGCTCTGGGAGCTGAGGTTTGCAGCAGCCTCAGCACCTCCCATCTTGGCTTCCCCAAGACCCCTGATCTTTGATGCAGAGTTGCCTAAAATTGCCCTTTTTCTGGGTCAGGAATACATCCCAGACTCTGCATTGTGCAGCTCTCCATCTTTCAAAGCACATCTGAAGCATCTCTTCTGGTTCAGCTTCCCAAGCTTTTATTTCCCAGTGTGCTTGAGGAATCCCTCCTCCCCACCTCTGGCTCCCAGCCCACAGCACTGCTCATGTTCTTGACTTCCTAGGATCCTCCCCTGAATGGCCACGCCAGCTACTGGGGGGCAGGGTCTCTGCCTTGTCCACCTGAATCTGCATCAGTGGGCTTGGGTGCAGGTGGATATTGAAAGAGTGAATGTGAGAAGCTGCACAACGGCCCATGAGCTAATGTCCCTTGGTGTTGCTCCAGCAGGAAGGGCATCTCCAAAAAGGTTCAGAGTATAAATGAAATTGGAACCCAAGCTGTAACTTTGATTCACTCTGAAGCTGAATAAAGGGAAAGGTGAGAGTTTAAACACATCTATGCATCATGTTAAATTTAATGTTTTCTTGCCAAATAGCCAGCAAACTGCATTCATCTTTTTTTATTAAAATTTTTATTTTTTTATTATTTTATTTTATCAATATACAATGTGGTTGATTATTGTGGCCTATTACTGAAACCTCCCTCACCCCTCCCTCCCAACAATCTCATATCTGTTCACTTGTTGTAACAACTTTAAGGAATTATGATTGTTGTTTCTTCCCCCCCCCCCAGTTAATTTGTGTATTTATTTATTTATTTTTAGCTCCCACAAATAAGTGAGAACATGTGGTATTT
>NW_007804389.1:0-1104 GCF_000696425.1 Galeopterus variegatus | reverse complement strand
GCTCAGCCAGTGAGTGCACCGGCCATCCCTATATAGGATCCAAACCCACGGCGGGAGCGCCCCCAGCTCGCTGCACTCTCCCGAGTGTGCCACGGGGTCAGCCCTAGATGGTCCCCTTTTACGCCACACAATTTATGACCTTTGGTTCAACTGAAGAAATTGAAAAGGTTCAAAGAAAACTCACAATATTCTCTCTCTGGCTCCTTTCCCTGTTATTTCTCTCTTCCTTGCATTTCACTTGATTCTTCTGTCCCGCCAAATTACAATTCTGATGTAAACATTTTTCAATCTAAAAATTATTTGTATGGTTTAAAAATTCTTTAATATTGTACTTATAACTCTTAGGGAAAAAGTATGAGGGCACTTCAGGAAGTTCATAGAAGATTTGTATTATCTTTTAATTCTATTTTTCCATGTACTCTTTGAAGTACTCTCGTAATACACATGAATGCAAAAGCTACCCTGCTATTTCTTTCTGAGTTTCTATCACAATTCCCTACCCTATATCTACATCTGTTTCCCTCTTCCCCCTCTCTATAAATACACACATGTATATACACATACATGCAAACATATACACATATCCTTCCCATATACAAACTAGTGAAAAGATATTGCTTAAAATCCATTCATCTGATCTATCCTTTTATAAAAGCTACAGGATTTTAGGAACCAAGATATATACATATGCATTACATGCACTTTTGCAACAGCTAAGGCTCCTTCTCAGTTCAATTTTATCTGTTGGCAGAAAAACCACACCAAGAAGGGGAAAACGAACCTGTTCTTAAAGAGATCTTATAATTTCCCATTAGATTCTGCCAAAACAAGGCTGTTTCTCCCTCTCTGCCTTTTCTCAGACTTGTTCTTTAAGCCTGGCTCATACCCTCCTTTATGCACGGCTGTTCCCTAGTCATCACAAATCAGTCTTCATTGACCCTTCCAGGTCACATTTTGTGCTCTATTTCATATGTCATAGTTCTCTATGCACTCCCATATCTATCCACTTTGTTTTATAATTATCTTGAGTCTGTATCTTTTTTCTCCACCAGACTTGGGAATAGACTTTTCATATTCATTGTTGCACTCCTAACAACTGGCCGT
>NW_007804388.1:0-1104 GCF_000696425.1 Galeopterus variegatus | reverse complement strand
TTCACATCAATGTTTATAGCAGCTTTATTCATAATTATCAAAAACTGGAAGCAACCAAGACGTTCTTCAACAGGTGGAAGGAAAAACAAACTGAGATCCACCCATACAATGGAAGACTATTCAGTGATACTAAGGAATGAACTAATAAACCATGCCAGGGATGTATCCTATATACATATTGCCAAGTGAAAGAAGCCAGTCTGAAAAGCTACATACTATACAATTTCATTTTTATGGGATTCTGGAAAAGGCAAAACTATAAAGAACATACAGAAGATTGGTGGTTGGCAAAGGTTTGAGTAGGTGAAGCAGGGGATTTTTTCTTTTTTAGCGCAGTGAAACTATTCTGCAAAGTGACGTGGTGTTGAATAGATGATACTATGTATTTGTCAAACCCACAGAATCGTACAGCACAGAGAATGAACCTTAATATATAAAAAATTTAAAAATCAATTAGGAGATCAAAGAGCCCAAAATGCAATGCAGACACTGGCAAAAGTGTTTAACTGTAACACAAATGTATGACACAACTTCACTGAAGGGGGTTGCAGGAAAAGTGCTTCCCTAAGCAACTTTGAAAACAGTGGCCACTGTTGGAGTAAGGACAAAGGAAATTGTGCATAAGCATTGTACTGTCGTTGGCAAAGTTGTTTTCCAAAGGGGTACAGGTTAACAGTTCTAAAATCACAGTACATGTTTGCTGGGATTGAACAAATAAGTAAATGGATGTGGATAGTGGGAGCAAGGTTTCTCACTGTTGGAGTGAAAGTTACAGAGAAGCAAGGGGAGAAGCCTAGAATAATCCATGTGGTATTGGATGAAAGTCAGAGACATCAGGATGAATTCATGTTTAGCTTAATATAGATATAATTACAAATATCTTTGTACACACAGGTTAGTGTATACACATCTACTCCCTAGCTCTGTCTACTGAGAGGGCCCAGAAGCACTAACACCCCATAGCAAAAAGGTCATTTCTGCCTTAAATGCAACTTGCTTGGCACTCACTGTCTCACTGCACTCCCATCTAGTCACATGTATGTCTCACAATCTGCCTATAAGGAGGATGCACATCTCTTCTTACTAACAGCTCTAGCTGGATGG
>NW_007804387.1:0-1104 GCF_000696425.1 Galeopterus variegatus | reverse complement strand
GAAATTTCGAGTGATAATTCTAAGGAAACTGAATGAGATACAAGAAAACTCAGCTAGACATGATAAAATGAGGAAAAATATACAGGACCTGAAAGAAGAAATGTACAAGGAAATCAATGCCCTGAAAAAAAATGTAGCTGAGCTTGCTGAACTGAAGAATTTATTCAGTGAAATAAAAAACACAATGGAGAGTTTAACCAACAGGATTGCAAAAGTTGAAGAAAGAACCTCTGAATTTGAAGATGGGCTGTTTGAAATAACACGGGCAGACAAAAGAAAAAGGAATCAAAGGCATTGAAGAAAATCTGACAGAGATGTCAGACAACCTGAAGCACTCAAATATCCAGCTCCTTGGTATTCCAGAAGGGGAGGAAAAAGGAGATTGCATTGAAAACATATTCAACAAAATAGTGGCACAAAACTTCCCAGGTATGGGAAAAGTCACAGATCTTCAGATTCAGGAAGCTCAAAGATCCCCAAATGTATTCAACCCAAAAAGATCTTCTCCAAGACATGTTATAGTCAAATTGGCAAAACTCAAAGACAAAGAGAGTATCTTAAGAGCTGCCAGACAGAAGCATGAAATCACCTATAAGGAAGCCCCAATCAGACTAACATCAGACTTTTCATCGTAAACCCTAAAAGCCAGAAAGGAATGGGATGATATATTCAAAATACTTAAAGACAGAGATTGCCAGCCAAGAATACTCTAAACCGCAAGGCTATCCTTCTGAAATGAAGGGCAAATAGTATATTTCTCAGACAAACAAAAACTGTGGGAGTTCACCACCACACAACCCCCCTTACAAGAAATTCTCAAGGGAGTACTGGGTTTGGTTCCTGAAAAATAACTACCACTGTCATAAAAACCCAAGAAAAATCAAAACCCACTAGTACAATAAAAATGGCATTCATGAAGAGGAAACAAACAAACAAAACGGCTATCTATAACCCAAGGAACCAACAAACACAGAAAACAAACAGCAAAGCAGAAAGCAAGGAACAAAAGACACCTAAGAGAACCAAACAATAATCAACAAATGCTAGGAATAAATCAATACTTCTCAATAACAACTTTTAATGTAAAAGGCTTAAATTCCCCAA
>NW_007804386.1:0-1104 GCF_000696425.1 Galeopterus variegatus | reverse complement strand
ATACATAATATATTAAAATTAGTCAAATAGTAATGATTATGTGTGCTATGTGTGTTGTGTGAGCTTGTGTGTGTGTGTGTAGTTTTTCACTCTGTCAGAGCAAATATAGCAAGTGTGTATAAAGCTCTGAACTTAGAAGATTACATTATATCAGAACTGCAAAGTATTCATAGGGTTTCAGTATGGTTGGAGCATGGAATGTGACATGCTGATGGAGAAGGCAGAAAGAAATAAGGCAGGAGAAAAAAATTAATGTATTTATGGAAACCCTTGTAAACTATGTTAATTATTATGATCCTCCTCTGAGAGCATTGAGAACTCATGGAATATTTTAGTTGGCAAATAAAGGTGGAAAGCGCTGACATGCTTTAAACTTTAGGAAAACATATTTGAGTCTGATGGAAACTTTGAAATTATGAGATTTAATCGATACTGATCTAAAAACAGAAATGGTTAATGGGAAGATGATCTAATACATTTTCTAGCTATAGAACCACAGAAAAACAAAACCCACTCAATTTGGTTATGTACAATGTAAGTTCCATGAGGACTGCAATAGTATTTTCTTTATTACTGATCTCCAATATCTAGAACCATAGTCCCTGACATACAGATGCACAATAAAATTTTGAGTAAATTAATAAAAATAGTCATTGTTCAATGTTGTTTAATACTAAAATATCCAAGGGTTATTTCTTGAAGAATTATCCATGAAAAAATTGAGATCAAAAAGAAGATGGTTAAGGTTAGAACATTTATTTAAACTCTAAATAAAAATTAAAGGATACAAAATAAAATATTCCAGATAAAGAAGAATATTGGTATAAATATAAAATATCTTTGTATCTTTGATATAGTAATTATAATTTGCAAATGAACACATAAGTAATCAGGGGTACATAAAATAAAGACTGGAGTACCATGGTCAGGTTGAATCAATAAGTTATGTTTAGAAAACTCAATGTAGAATGTTTAATTAGGTTATGAACAACATTTCATAGTAATTCACTAGTATACTTCAGTTAACACAGAACATCCTAAAGCAACATTTTATGTATGGGTATCTTCACTATTTCTGCAACTTCATTTTATCTCTCCTCATTT
>NW_007804385.1:0-1104 GCF_000696425.1 Galeopterus variegatus | reverse complement strand
TTAACCTGGCTACTTATGAGCATCTATCTTATCCCAGATGAACAGACATTACACCTTGATTGAGTGAACTATTAGATATGTTTAGTTTTAAATGCAGACATAAATAGATTTGATCTTTCCATCATTCAAATTTCCTCCCATCAGCTTTCCCTTAATTATCCACAAGTGTTCCAAGCCTTCATTAGCTAAATAGGATGCAGATGATGGTCATTAGTCTGGGCTATAAATCCTGCTGGCACGTTCAATGGCTTTTCACTTGGTTAATTGAAAATTTTCAGTATTCACGAACTATAAGAAAACACTGTAATTTTACCATTTATTCAGGGGTATAATTTTTTTCCTTTGGCTGATATTTTATAATTATGCAGGTTTTTAAAAAAATAAATGTGGATGCCACACGTTGCCTGGAGGGGATACCATTGTTTTCAGTTTATATGTCTCAGTACTAGTCTACCAAAGCATGAAGACCAAATGGAAATTCGTACTTTGTCTAGAAATCCTAGAACTGGCTGACTAAACTCTCTAAGAAAGTGTCCAAGTAGTATGCACTCTTGGGACCCATTGATTCAAGTGTGAGAGATTTCCAGATTATTAGTAATATGAGTAGGTCTAATCCTGACATCTGCCACTGAGTAAGAAATCATCCAGCACGTCTGTGAGGTGCGAATTGCAAGTATCAAATAGAGATGCTTTATGCAGGCATTGTTCCTTTAAATGGTGCTTAGCTTTTAACTGTATTTGACCATTCATCAAAACTAGCTGGCCTCTATCTGGTGATATCTGGCTGAGAATGAAACACACACACACACACATACACACACACACACACACATACACACACACACACACACACATAAAGGAACAACTAATGCTTGAAATAAAATTTTATAACATTGCCGTGTCAGAGATTCATTCTCTGAATTCTTTGATTTTTATAATCCAGTACTTAAGCAACTCTCTTCTCTTCTCTTGCACCTGACTATTCCAATTTAATCAAGTAAGTGTTATATGTTTGCTGTTTTTAAAATATAAATCTTAGTTATAGTCACTACATGGCAGAAACTGGCTCAATAGAAGTAGAGTATATTTATTTCTGTTTTTTTT
>NW_007804384.1:0-1104 GCF_000696425.1 Galeopterus variegatus | reverse complement strand
ATACATACATACATACATACATACATATACTGTGCATACATGTGCCAGGCACTGTCCTGGGTCTGGGGATATAACAGTTAATAAAACAAAAATCCAAGTTTAACAGAATTCAGTTCAGGGAAGATAGACAGTAAGAGTACATAATATGTCTGTGATTATAAGTGATAGGAGAAAAGTAAAGCAGGGTAAGGGGGAGAGGATTATATAAGGTGGTCAGAGAAGACTTCCCTGACAAAATGACATCTGAACACAGGTAAAAGGAAGTGTGAGAAAGAGAGAGAGAAATAAGAATATCCTGGGGAGGAGAGATCTATGCAGAAAGAACTTGCCAGACTAAATGAAAAGACCTTAAATGCACCTCAAAAAAGTATGTCACCAAATGCAAATTAATATATGTGTTCTCCCCTTTAAGAGTACTTATTCTTACATAAAACATATACAAATCCAAATTGAAAGAACAAATACACTATTTGGGATTTAAGGGTATAAACCCTAGCAAGGATTTATCGCAAGCTTATTATTCAGAGGGGTCAATTCTTTAAGTAAACTGTAATATGATTTACAACTTTTGATGTGAACTTTTTATGGAATGCATTCATTACATGAAGGAAGGCATCCCCTACCAACAGAATTCCTAAGTACTATATATTGCCAGGTAAAGTAAGGTGGGACTAATTATGGACAGTTGGCAGACCATTTTCCTACAGGAAAATGAAATCTAAATGAAGAATGAAAACATGAACTTATTATACAGTCTTCAGAGATTATGCCTGATTTTCTTTCCTGGGGCCTCTTCGAATGGAGATCTCAACTATGAAAGTTAAAGAATCTGTGTGTTGCCAACTCCTTTAAGGGTGCTGATAGCAGGTGGCACTAAAGTATCTTAACATAGGATTTTCTTCCACAGGAGCTTAAAGTAGGTAAAAGCAATTATGGCAACAACTTCATCTGACCCAGCAACAGCTCTGTCTTTTGTCACCCATCACACCGGTTTCAGAAAAGGCAATATAACATTTCAATCAAAGACTGGAAGAATTTGCCTTTTTACACCTATCAAGACTGACAGTAATTGTGCTCCCAGGGCCATTCCACTTGAAGGAAATA
>NW_007804383.1:0-1104 GCF_000696425.1 Galeopterus variegatus | reverse complement strand
TAAAGTGAAATTGTCCCTGTTTGCAGATGACATGATCCTATATATAGAATAACCTAATATCCCTACCAAAAGTCTTAGATCTGATGAACAAATTCAGTAAAGTTGCAGTATACAAAATCCATATACAAAAGAGTACTGTCTTTATACTCCAACACAAACTAGCAGAAAAAGAAATCAAGAAAGTAAGCTGATTTACAATAGCTACCAAAAAAAAAAAAAATCCTAGGAATAAATTTATCCAAGGAGGTGAAAGATCTCAGCAAAGAGAACTAAAAACCACTGCTAAAAGAAATTAAAGAGAACACAAAATGATGGTAAGACATCCCATGTTCATGCATTGGAAGAATTAATGTGAAAATGTCCATACTACCCTACCCAAAGTGCCCTACAGATTCAACACAATCCCCATCAAAATACCAATGACATTCTTCAGAGAAATAGAAAAAAAACAGTGTTAACATTTATCTGGAACAAAAAAAGACCCCAAATAGTCGAAGCCATCCTAAGCAAAATAATAATAATAAGAAAAAAATAAAATAAAGCCAGAGCCATTAGACTACCTGAGTTCGAATTGTACTAAAACACTATAGTAACCAAGACAACATGGTATTGGCATAAAAACAGACATACAGACCAGTGGGACAGAGTAGAGAACACAGAAACAAATTCATGTACTTACAGAAAACTGATATTTGACAAAGGCACCAAGAACAAACACTGGAGAAAGGACAGTCTCTTCAACAAATTGTGCTGGGAATACTGGATATCCAAGTATAGAAGAATCAAACTAGACCCATAACTCTTGCCATGCACCAAAATCAACTCAAAATGGATTAAAGACTTAAACATAAGAGCGGACACTATAAAACTCCCTGAAAAAACAGGCGAAATGTTTCAGTATGTAGGACTGGGCAAAGACTTTATGAATAAGACCCTAAAAGCACAGGCAACAACAACAACAAAAAATAAGCATGTGGGATTATATCAAACTAAGCAGCTTCTGCACAGCAAAAGAAACAGCAGAGCAAAAAGATGACCTGCAGAATGGGATAAAATATTTGTAAAGTATACATCTGAAAAGGGAGTAATATCCAGAATATTCAA
>NW_007804382.1:0-1104 GCF_000696425.1 Galeopterus variegatus | reverse complement strand
AGACATCCTTGAGTGAGTAACTGAATTAGCCTGGCAGGGCACCCTCTGTGATTACACCCTCAATGAGGTTACCCTCTACTCCTTTTTCCTACTATGCACCCTCTTGACCTCTCAGCCCCTGAACATTTGCCTTCTCTCTTCCTCTTGCTTCTTTTCCTGACAGACACATATGCCACACCCTGTTCACAATGTATAACCAAGGTGGGTGGAAGGACACTTTCCAACCCCTAGGTCTGCCACCCAGAATCTTCGGGGGAAACCCACAGGACACATTTACCTCCCTGACATATGTTCCCACAACATGCGATGACCAGACAAGTGCCACATCATGTTCTTATGGGGGTAAAAACTACTGGACAGCTCTTTCCAAAGGGGATTCTGCTGGAGTCCAGTGCCCCCCCCCAACAAAAACATTTCTGCTTCACCCAAACCATTCACCTAGGCCATAGCACTGAGGGAGGGCTTCAGGACAAAACACGTCAGACCCCTGACCATGATAGGGCTTATCCTTCTTCTTGGTCCCTGCCTGTTTTGGTGTTTCTCTAGTTTCTTACAGGAATGTATGCAGGCCTTCACCAACCAAAATGTTGCCGAATTCTTCATGGGAAGAGGATATCAGCCCTTCAGAAGCAGTGATCCTTCCCTGGAAGAACACAGCCTCCCCACACGAAACCAATACCCCACCACCTAATTGTTTTACCCGCCAACATAAATCTTTTATTTTTTTCATATCTTCACCCATCTCCAGAAGGAAGTAGCTTCAGAAGAATGAAACCTTTGCCCCTTTTCCCTTATCCCTATACTTAAAAGGTGGGAATGATAGATCTTGAATATGACCAGTGCCATTTTAGGCAATGCCAAGCACAAAATGGCCCCCAGCCCTCCCCCCTTCCCTTTACAAGAAACCTCGTGACTTCTGCAAAATAGAAATTCTTTTTGCTTCCACATGGGTGCAATGCCCCTCCCTCACAATGCCCCTCCTTGATTGCTTCAGCCAGCCCTTGGTGCCCTACAGCCCATATAAGCTCTCCCACCCCCAGGCCTGGTGCTGCCTTCCATTTTGAGTGCAGCCCAGCAGATTTTCTTCCTTTAACAAAGTTTGAT
>NW_007804381.1:0-1104 GCF_000696425.1 Galeopterus variegatus | reverse complement strand
TTTTACAAGGTCAGCAGACTGAGAAGAGTCCTGATGCTGGGATTGGGACGCTCCAGGCCACTCTGAAATCCTTTCCACGTCTTCTCTGAACAATACCCTGAGAACCACTGGGAAAGTGGCTCTGATAACCATATTGCTATTTATGGTTGAGATTGGGACTCAGTGTTGTTCTCTTCTTTCATAATGTCTCTCCAACTTTGTTTGGCCTTAGATCGGGGCCCATACAGGTGATTCTCACTCACCTGGCCGTGGCCACCACTTTGGTTCTTCCCTCCACTGAGATTCCACACACAATGACAGCGTTTCTTCTAAGGAAGCCCCTGTCCAGTCATTGTTGTAAACTTGTCTGTTACACCCTACTAGTGGCTTGAAGCACCACCCTGAGGTCCACCTGTGTCCTGAGCACTTATTAGTTTCTCACTGTTATCCCTGGGAGACTAGGGGGTGTGCTGCACAAGGGAAGAGCCCCCAAGGCCATTGTTTATTTCTGCTGCACCTGCTGGATGTTCAGTATCTTATGTAATATCTCCATTCCAATAACATCAGTGGTCCACAGCACGCACACAATGGCCCTGATTCTGAAGGCAAGTGGTTCTGCTCATCCCCTAGTCCCAGTGCAGGCACAGTCTTCCTGATGTCAGCACATGATGTCATGTTTATTTGCCCCATGGTCTGGGACAGTGGCTCCATGGTGCTTCTCCTCCAGAGACACCATCAGAGAGTGCAGCATATTGACCCCACTAACTGTTACCACAAATGCCCCCTAGGATTCAGTGCCACTCATACCAAACTGATGCTGGTGAACACTTGTCAACTTTTACATTCTGAATTTTACTTATGCTTTTTATATCATTGCTTCCATGAACTCTAGTGTGTTTGATGTATGTCTCTGAAATGTCAACTTGATGTTTTCCCACTGTTCCCTCTTTCCTTTGATTCTTAGCAATCATAGGGCTCCTAGCCTCTGCTCTTGTGCTGTTGAAAATCACAGTAGAGAATGTAATAATATAAAAGACAGGTTAAGCAATAGCCATTAATAAAGTCATCCCTAGATATCTGTGGGTGATTTGTTCCAGGATCTCTTGAGCATACTGAAATTCACAG
>NW_007804380.1:0-1104 GCF_000696425.1 Galeopterus variegatus | reverse complement strand
AAAAAAATGTTTAAACTGAGGATATAAAGTCAAAGTTGTGTTCAAAAGGTACTTGCGTTACTCCACTGCTTAATTGTGGCTATGTTATTCATTTGAAATACAGTTAGGTGTATTTATTTCTATTTGTTTTCCATTTAAGATCTTCCCTTCCCCCATCCTTATTGATTTGTTTGTTTTTTAAATATGTAAAACATTAACACGTGTGCTTTCACAAAGTCAAAACTATATAAAAAAAAATACTCAGAGCAATATTGTTAACCTCACCCATCCAATCGCATATGCCCTGTTTCTCTTTACACCCTGGAGGTAATCTCTTTGGTTCTGGTTTGTCCTTCCAGTGTTTCTTTTGGCAAAAATCAACAGATAGACATATATTTTTTCATTTCACCTTTTCTATTACACAGAAAGTGGCATACCATATATTTTCTTTGCATTTTTCTTTTTAAACTCAGCAGTATATGAGGATTGATTTTTATCTGGTGAATTGGGTTAGTAAACATAATTAGTCTTTATAATTTCTGTTGCCTGAGTGTTTCCCTGAATTATCAAGATTACTTAATCACAATTAACTAAAGAATAATTGCTTTGGTCTCTATTTCACATTGGCTTCAGATAAAACACTTTCTGATAGCCTAAAGTAAAACAAATGTAATTTGAAAGATAAATCTGCAAGAATAGTAGTGGAAAATATATCATGACTCTTGAGAAATTATAATGTTTAATTTTACTTTTACGTTTACTATGTAAAAACACAAATAAGATAACATTAACATGCCCCAACTAGATGTGGGGAGAAGAGAGAACTAAAGTAGAGTAGTTGAGTATTTTCTTATAGGCTAGGATGAGGAATATCTGAGATCTTATGAAAGAGAGGAAAAAAGAATGATAAAGAAAAGAAGTGGAAGGGGAAAAACAGCATCTGAAATGGAAAGGAAATGTTCTGAGAAGGTGGATGCCATCAGTAGGTGGTTAAGGGGTCTCCTGTCAGATAAACATCTGTGGTCATTTTGTATATCGGTGCTATGTTCTTTTTTAACCCAGTATTTTTTTTTTATTGTGGTAAAAACATATAATGTGAGATCTAACCTCTTATCAAAATTTTAA
>NW_007804379.1:0-1104 GCF_000696425.1 Galeopterus variegatus | reverse complement strand
TGAAGACACCAAATATAACTTCCTAGATGAATACTTTAGTTATTTTCCCACAGATACATTTGTTTAAATAAATGGAAGCCTGGACTTCATTGTCAACACAGAATTTTACCCAGTCAGATTTTGGGGTGACAGAGGTGTTGTGTTGCTTGAAATAAAAGCACACGATATTTATCTAAGTATGAACGCAATGCAGTCCTAACTGGTAAAGTTAAGCTTATTTACATGAACCATAGTTAATATTCATCTTGGGTGAAGCAGTTTTTTATTAAGTTATTTTTTTCATTTAGTAGAGCGAGAACATGCTAATAGTTTTGTTGGCAATTCAAACATTTCCTGCTGTGGGTAAAAACAAATGTACAACTGAAGAATGATGTTCTCTGGCTCTGAAATTTGCTAATTGCAGAGCTATTCAATTATAGGTAATATCCTTTTATTGCTAATAAGATTACCGTGTGTCAACACAACTGCTATTCTGAAATGGAATTTATCCAATTTGCCTTGTATGGAATTCAAAACTGTTCTGTGTAAGAAGACTTTAGAAAATTAGCATCGAAATACAAATGACAAGAAAAAGAAATCAGTAAAATTCCTAATTAAAAATATTTTTCTCATCCAGATGCTTTTATTTTTGGACAATTTCATAATTGATATTTTGCCACCAAAAAAAAAAAAATCACAAACCAAAAACAAAAACAGTCATGTAGTTGAATCTATTGTCGTCTAGATTAAAATAGTCTTTAACTAGTTTACAATTTGTCTTTGTACAATTTGGGATTATCCAAACTGTTCCTCAGCCCCACTCCCAGCAAGGGTCTAGTGTCATGTTGGGTACAGAAGGAGAGAATGAATGGTTATGGATTAGATCAGGCAATCAGGAGGGAATCAGATTTACCTAGGTCGGGGATAAAAGGGCATGTGCCACGTATATTCCTGAGTCTTACCTCGGACCAAGGAAATCAGACTTTTAGAGTGTAGAGCACAAGAACACACATGTTGTACTCCATCCCATTACTTCTTATTTTAAATGCACGTGGAGTTTGAGAACTACTGGCCTGAAGGGATATTGCCCTGATGCCTGAGTCCTGGCTATAGTGCATATCTGGT
>NW_007804378.1:0-1104 GCF_000696425.1 Galeopterus variegatus | reverse complement strand
AAAAAAAAAATTGTCTCTAATTGAGCAAAAATCATAGTTTTCCCAAGACTTATTTTAGTTTTTTTATCTTGGGTCAGGGAGGACATCAGACCTTGGGTTGGAAGTGCATTTGTAAAGGTGAAGGTACCTCCTGGGATAGAACTTGTAGGCTTTACTTAGAGTTTTCTAGAAATGCACAATGACCCTTGTTGGGTGTGGGCTAACTTGTGGTCCAGTGGCACTGTAAGTGCTCACATTTAAAAGAGTGGAGAAGGCAATATAGAAAAGAGCCAGGCTACCATCTCTGCAGAGATCTCATAATAAGTCAAAAGGGATTCTAAGCACTTACTGTGCTCCAGATCAGGGTCTGGAGTCCTCAGAACAAAGCCTGTGAGAGCCAGATAGCCCAGTGGGCAGGGCCCAGCTCCAAATGGAAAGTCAGTCTGAGTCAGCTTCTAGCCCAGCTAAAGTAGGAACAGAATGGAATTTTAGAGAACATCTGAGCCTCCTTTTTATTGTACAAGAGGGGAAAGTGAGACCTGGTGAGGGAGGTGTTTTGCCCTAGGCTTTGTGATTACCATGTTAGTCTTTTCCTCCAATATGCAGATTACTAGATAGATTTCAGTGTGCAAAGATTTGATTAGTGAAGACACCCCAAGTGCAGGAAAACGAGGAGGGTGCAGGAGAAGACCGTGATGCAAGCCTGGTCAGAGTGGAGGAGAGAGGGAAGGAGGGCTGAGTGGGAACATCTCAGAAGGCTGTGCATCCGAGGAAGGGTTGGCAAGGCTGTTAGGAAGTTCCCAGGCCAAATGCAACCAAGAGAGGAGTCTCCTGTTGCCCAAGAAGGGGACTACCTTAGAATCCCTGCCGTGTTCATGCACTGCCCTGGAGCAGCCCATATAATGTGTTGTCTCTGTGCAAGTCCAGCAATGTCTTTGATGGGCAGCAGTGGGGGCCCTTGGCCAATACACCCCTTGTAGTTGGAGGTCTACTCACGGCAGCCTCAACGCAATTGATCTTGAAGTTACATTTGGTAGTCATCCTCTCCTTCTCCACCATCCATTCTAACTTTCTCTCAGCCTCAGCTATCACCTTGGAAGGTCTTGACCCAAACTTTCACTCCTG
>NW_007804377.1:0-1104 GCF_000696425.1 Galeopterus variegatus | reverse complement strand
GGGATTTTCAAGGCAGCGAAAGAATCTATTCTGTGAGACACTGTAATGGTGGATACATGACATTGTATGTTTGTCAAAATCCACAGAAAGTACAACACAGAACGAACCCTAACGTAAACTAAGGACTTTAGTTAATAATAATGTATCAATATTGGTTCACCAATTGTAACAAATGTAGCACACTAATATAGGATGTAAATAATAGTGAAAATTGGCAGGAAGGGGGTATATGGGAACTCTCCTTACTTTCTGATCAATTTTTCTGTAAACCTAAAACTTCTCTAAAAAATAAAGTTCATTAATTTAAATATATATGTCTATCAGCTTCAATAAAAACTTATGTATAAAAAAATTAGTAATGTTTTGCCATGTGCCAGACACTTTGATCATCACTCACTTAATCTTCCCAGCACTCTAGATGTGGGACTATTACTATCCCATTCTTCAGATGAGGAAACTGAGGTACAGAGAAGCCAAGTAACTCGCTGAAGCCAGGACAAAACTCCACACCAACCCCCCTCCTCAAGACCTGCTCCCTCAACCTTCTGTAGATGTTTGCCCTAATCCAGCCCAGAAGAACCAGCAGGTTACCAGGCACCTTTTCACATGAGCCATGGTGACGAAGGCTCTCGACAGCCCTGGGAGGATGGCTCCAAGGTCACACAGCAAGCCCTGTGCAGTGCTCTCTCCTCTGCAGAGGACTCGCTTGGAATGGATTGGTTCCAGTGCCCCTGCACCCCCAACACATACGCACACATGCAGATACACACACATGTGCAAACACACATGCATGTGCATGTACACGCACATGCATGCTTGCACATCCATACATGTACATGCCATTCCACTTTGTCATTTGACCTTCAAACTGACAGGCTTTGGATTTCCAGGGGCACCAGGCCCTTCAGCACTTACACAAGTTAGCATTTCTCACCAAGAACTGAGGGTCATTTGGGGACATTTTTTTTTCCTGGAGATTGTCAAGATCTCCTTCAAAATGCATAACCACACCTGCACATTAGCACGAGGCATCACTTTCTCTGCTCTCTGTAACCCCTGGAGGGGAACTGAAGGAATGTATCAAATTCTTAATTTAAGAAAAAA
>NW_007804376.1:0-1104 GCF_000696425.1 Galeopterus variegatus | reverse complement strand
TCCCATCTCAAAACTCTCCCTTCAACTTCAGGAGCCCCCATTCTGCTGGCCTTCCTCCTATCTCTGGCTAACTTTTTGGTTTTTGTACCACCACCCCCATTCCTCCTCCACTTCCTGCCCACCAAATATGATTATTCTTCTAAGGGTCCTAATAAGGTAATAGAGAAAGGACTCTCAGGCCATTGTAAAATGTTCAAAAAGCCTAAATAGAAATTGTACTCGTGGCAGGGCTCCCAACTCCTACATAGCATTATGTCAGCTCAATGAGACAACAATGCTTATTACTGAATACATGTAGTGTGCTTAGAGAGGTTTTACCAGATGCTACCAATTCAACTATGAATTGTATATGCACTCTGACACATTTCTTCACTCTCATATCCATACTGACAACAGAATTCTGGACACTTCCACCTGATCATGAGCATGCAACGAGTCCATAACAAAATCTATCACATCAATCCAACTACCAGACCCTCCACCACAGGTAAGTGTGTCCTCGTCCTCCCACTCACATTAGGGGCCCCCTCTAGTCATCTCACCTCCTCTCATCTGGTATCAGCTGCTCTGCCTTTGTACACTCTACATCCTCGAGATCTTCATGTGTATTTCCCAACTGCTTCTGCACTGGTTGAAGCTCTCTATGCCCCTTATTGGACTATTGTGACCTTCCAGTCTTCTGTCTCTCTCTTCTGCAATCTATGCCACATCCTTTGATCAAAATAATAGACAGATTATATGTATATATTTCCCCTTCTTAAAAGTCTTTAATGACTTTTTGCTTTCTACCGAAGAAAATCCAAAGTTCCTAACAAAATATTCAAATCTCTAAAGAATCTACTACAATCCCTCTTTTCAGCATGATTTCTCATGATCACTCTCCCCAGGTTTTGGTCAAACTGGTCTACAACATACCACTCTCAGCATGATGTGGGGTTTCCTGATTCCATGTTTTATCTCATGCTAGTCACTCTATCTAGATAACTTCAACTATTATGTTTTTACATACTGCAAATCTTCCTCGTTTGTCAATACTCAAATTAAGGGTTTCTCCTTTCATAAAGCCAGTTTTTTCTTTTCTTTCTTTCTTTTATTTATTTATTT
>NW_007804375.1:0-1104 GCF_000696425.1 Galeopterus variegatus | reverse complement strand
CGACGGCATGGGCAAAAGAATCTTCAAAGGGGGCTCAGAGATTTACATTCCAGAAGCATCTTCCCTAACACACAGAGTTAAGTAAGTCACAAGAAGATGTTAAATATCAAAATGTGTCATTCCAACTCTGTGTGTGCGTGCGCACACGGTGGTGTTGGCAGTGTGTGTGACTTCTGGTGAATTTCAGATTTCTACACATTTTCACCTGTTTCGATACTGAAGGGGAGAGATGTCCATCAGGTCCTTCCACAACCACCCAATCCATTCCCCGCTCTTTGGAACCTTTTGTGTATAGAATTTTAGAGCTGGGGGGTGGGGAAGAAGTGTAGAAATTAAATAAGAACCAGTTTATTAGGTTGCTAAGCATGTGCTGGACACATTTACCAGTGGTTACAAAAGTATAATAACTGTTTCAAATTCCTCATTTTATAGAGAAGGAAACTGAAGGATAAATAGTTTAGGTGAATTGTTCAAAGTCACATGGTTGCTCATTCTTTCATGTATAAAGTTCATGTACAAATTCACACAAATACTATTGAGAGACTACCTAGTGCTAGGCACTGTGTGCAAGACACTGGAAAATCCAAGCGTTAGAAGGCAGTTATCTGCCTTCTGGTCCAGTGTTCCTCTTTGATATTTTATGTAGCACTCTTTTACCTGGCCGTAATCCTGCTGACTGGGCCAATTGTCGATCTAGGGCTGGGTCTGGAGCTTAAAAACCCCTTAAGCCCATTCACAGACTGGGTCACAAACCTTTCACATGCCACACTGGGTCCCCAGACCCCTTACACGCCAGGCTGGGTCCCTAGACCCCTCACATGCCAGGCTGGGTCACCAGACCCCTTCCATGCAGGTCTCTGAGCTAGGTAACTGGCAAACAGGTCCTTGGAAGCCATAGGTTGGAAAGCATGGCTGTGTGGAACAGCATCCACCCGAGGCAGTCGCCAGCCAAACCTTGGCGCTGCGCATGCACACTAACTCCACCCCCACACACACACAGATTTGTTTACTGAACCACCCGCAACCAGCCCTGAGGCGAGGGAAGACTGATTAAATTATTCTATTTTCCCAACATTGTAGAATTTACATTTTAGGTATCTAAGT
>NW_007804374.1:0-1104 GCF_000696425.1 Galeopterus variegatus | reverse complement strand
ATGAATCTGAACATCCCCTCAGAATTTGTTGAATTTATTTGGTTGGTTATTAACTACAATACTCAGTCAAAGGATTGGCATACCTCCTCTCAGTATATGCACATTTTTTAAGAAACCCTATTGAGCATACTATACTTTCCTCTCCACATACTCATGCCTCACCCTTAAAAGCTGGATGATAATTCTATAGAAAGAATGAAAGATGGCCTTGGGTCATCACAATAGAATCACTGGTTGAAACACAAAGTGTTCCCATACTAGAGAAATGTGTTTGCATTTGTGGTTTTTCTGATGCCTTCAAATGAATGTTCCTACGTCATGACTGCATCTGTTTGGATGCCTTTTCCCCCTTGGGTAAATGAACAAAGAGACATGTTCTTGGAGCTTGCCTGATGGAAATTAACAGTCTGCTTTCATCCTTGCCTTATGTAGTTTTCTTTGAGTTGCCCTATTTGCTTACGCTTTCTTTCATAAACTAATAGAAATCTAAAAATTATCATGAACTTAGTACCTTAAGAACATCAAGAAAATGAAATGAAGGCTTAACCTTCATTAGGACCCTAAGAATGTTCACTTAAAAATAATTAAAAGGAAGATTAAAAGGAAAAATTGGAGACATATGGCAGGGTAGAAAGCTCATGGAAGTGATGTACTTTCAGAACGTGATCAGTTGAAGTACCTAGAGACATAAGTTCAATTTATGCTTTTGGGCTTGCCCAGAAAGTTTGATATTCAAGACATAAATTTCTTTAATTTCTATTTGTAATCATATATTTTCTGCATGCATTCAAAAATAAAGGTGTTCAATATCATACCAGTTGGTTATATGAATGAATGGTAAGGGATATAATATATAAACTGACTGAAAGAAAATTCCCATCAAATGCCATCCAGGCCACGTAGATGGACAAGGCTTTATTCGTTAATAAGCTGCATACAGTTGGAGAACTGAATGTTAACCAAAGGTTTCCCATAAGCCTAATGACGATAGCACAGCTTTCAAATTCAAAGAAAACAGTAAAAAGTTACATGTACACAACTTTAGAAAACAAATTTTTAAAAAAGGTACTTACACTTTTGCTCCGAGAAAGCAAATCACAGGTA
>NW_007804373.1:0-1104 GCF_000696425.1 Galeopterus variegatus | reverse complement strand
ATTATAAGAGATGTTGTGGAGTAGTAAAAGGATTCTTTTAAATATATGTCTTCAAATTGTCTGTGTTACCTGTAACTAGTTATTTTACTTTTGACAGTGTAGCCCATTTAAATTGTCATACGAGTAGAAAATTATACATGCAAAAAGATCCCAAGATTGGAAATCATTTAAAAGACTCTGTAGGGGGGCCGACCCCGTGGCGCACTCGGGAGAGTGCGGCGCTGGGAGCGCAGCGACGCTCCCGCCACGGGTTCGGATCCTATATAGGACTGGCTGGTGCACTCACTGGCTGAGCGCGGTGCGGGTGACACCACACCTAGGGTTGCGATCCTCTTACCGGTCACGAAAAAGACCAAAAAAAACCAAAACAAACAAACAAAAAAGACTCTGTAGGAATGGATAAATTAATATGTGACTTGAGTGGTATATTATGGGTTTATTAAGAATTCCTAGTGACAATTAAAAACAGAGGAAATGTTTGTTGTGTTAAATAAGCAACAATCACAATTATATGAAAAGATATGATTCTGGCTACAAAAATCCAATGCACCAAATCACTGGAAAATTTAAAAAAACAGACAAATAAAATTACAGTGATTAACAGTATGATGACGAGGCAGACTATGGAACTGTGTCTTTACTTAATTTTCTTTATTAAACACTGTATTGGTTTACTTTTGTAAATCGATAATAAATAGCATGTGCATTTTAATTATATCTCCCAGGCTGTCTCTACCTTTGAGAAGTTGCAAAAAATTATTTCCCAGACAGTATCTACTGATTTTTGATTATGAATAATATGATTTTTGTGTTCACATTAAATATTTAGTTCACATTTACTTTTTTACAAAATATGATAATTGTAAGGTAGGTGGGACATCAAGAAAACATTAGGTGAAAAACAGAATTGTTCTGTGAAACAAATATGAAATAAATAAGGGCTGAAACAGTATAAGAATATTTATTTTGTGCATTACCTGCTAAATTGGAATATTGTATGTCATTTTTTGCCACTCATTTATAACATTAAAAAATGGATAATGTTTGGTAATAGGATGAAAATCATTACTAAGTGCATGGGAAAACTTATAGAGATTATTTTTT
>NW_007804372.1:0-1104 GCF_000696425.1 Galeopterus variegatus | reverse complement strand
GCCAACAGGTATATGAAAAAATGCTTAACATTGCTAATCAGAGAAATGCAAACCAAAACCATTGTGAGATATCATCCTACCCCAGTTAGAATGGCTATTATAAAAAAAAATACAGAAAATAACAAATGCTGGTGAGGATGCAGAAAAAAGGGAACTCTTATACACTGTTGGTAGGATTGTGAATTTGTACAACCATTATGGAAAACAGTATGGAGGTTGCTCAAAAAAACTACAGATAGAGCTACCACACAACCCAGAAATCCTATTACTGAGTATATATCCAAAGGAAAGGAAATGAAGTCAAAGGGATACCTGCACTCCCATGTTTTTCATGGCTCTATTCACAATAGCCAAGATTTGGAAACAACCTAAATGTTCATCAACAGATTATTGGATAAAGAAAATGTGGTATATACACACAATGGAATACTACTCAACCATAAAAAAGAATGAAGTTCCACCATTTGCAGCAACATAGATGAGCTTGGAGAAAATTATGTTAGATGAAATAAACCAGAACAGAAAGATAAATACCACATGTTCTCACTCATATGTGGGAGCTAAAAAAGTTGATCTCAGGGGCCGGCCCGGTGGCGCACTGGAGAGTGCGCTGCTTGGGAGCGCGGCGGCAGCGGCGCTCCACCGAGGGTTCAGATCCCATGCCGAGGGTTCGGATCCCATGTGGTGACCGGTTCCCGCTCACTGGCTGAGCGTGGCGCGGGCACAATGCGATCCCATTGCCAGTCCCCGTTACGGGCGCGACACCGAGGGTTGCGATCCCGTTACCGGCCAGTAAAAAAGAGACAAAAAGGAAAAAAAAAGTTGATCGCAGAAATAGAGAATAGAATAATGATTATTAGAGACTAATAAGAGGAGAGGGGATGGGGAAAGGGTTGCCAATGGGTACAAAATTGTAGAGACATAGGAAGAATAAGACCTAGTGTTCTATAGGAATAGAGGGAGACTATATTCAACAACAAATTACTGTATTACTTCGAATAGTTGGTTGAGAATATGTTGTATGCTCCCAACACAAAGAGGATAAAGAAAGACAAATGTTTGAGGTGATGGATATGCTCAATACCCTGATATGAACATTGCATA
>NW_007804371.1:0-1104 GCF_000696425.1 Galeopterus variegatus | reverse complement strand
AGTAAGGCAAGAACTGCCCTGCAACCCCCAGTTGGCTTTGTTGAGGGCCTCACCTCGGTACTAACTCCAGCCCCTTTAGGGCATTCCAGCCACACTGATTGCAAGACAAAGTGACGACTGTGGCCCCAGGGGCTTCTCCTTCCTCCTGCTACCCCAAAGC
This sequence comes from Galeopterus variegatus, assembly GCF_000696425.1. Classification (NCBI taxonomy): domain Eukaryota; kingdom Metazoa; phylum Chordata; class Mammalia; order Dermoptera; family Cynocephalidae; genus Galeopterus; species Galeopterus variegatus. The sequence goes on along the minus strand of NW_007804371.1, from coordinate 944 downwards.
AGACTATTTCCATTTTCTCTTTTCTCTGTTACAGCTAAGTAAGCTGGCATTTTAAAAAGATTAGTTTTTTTTAAAAAAACCTATGGTAAATAAAACAACAACAACAAATTCCAAAGTATACTCATACTTTTTTTGTTTGTTTGTTTCTGAGTATAAGAGAATTTTAATTGAATTACTCGACAATTTATTGATATAACATATTAAATAATACACTGGACCTTGCTACTTTCCTCACTCAATCTGGAAATCATAACATTAATTATTTTCAGGTTTGGCTGGTAATTTTGATAAATTTACCAGGACTTCATCCTCCCAAATATTAAGTCTTGTCCTCCCCCTGGTTATAATCTCTTAATATATCTGTCCTCAGTAGCCACAGCAGCCATTTCCCAATGTTGCTCTTTCCTAACCCTGCATTTTAGCTAGATCTCTTTGGATTCATGCAATAGAGAGCCATTCAAACTTTCTAGAGCAAGAGGTGTTTATTTTAGTGATGTGTAAGAGTAGAAAATGCATGACATATATATTTGTATAGATGTGTCTATTTTACACACACACACACACACACACACACACATACAGTGGTAATATTTCATATTACATCAGTAATTTGTAGCCAGGAAAATGGTCTGCTTCTCCATCAAATGAAGAGCTAGAGGGAACTCAAAAAGGGTTGCATTGGATTCTGTCAGATGTACAAGAATCGGCAGTGAGCAAGAGAGACAGGGTCCTTGAATTCATGCAAAGTGATGTCTAAGAGGGAAGATAGACATTGAGCAAAATGCTATTCGGAGAAGTGCAGGTGCTATGAAAGTATACAACGTTGTTGTGGATTGGAAGTCTCCCAAAACTTAATCCCCACTGTGATAGTGTTAAGAGGGTGGGAAATCCTATTATGGTAATTGAAAGTTGGGGCCCTTAAGACACCTCTTAGATTGTGAGGA
>NW_007804370.1:0-1104 GCF_000696425.1 Galeopterus variegatus | reverse complement strand
TCTAAAATTCTGATCCTGTAGGCTGGCTTCAATGCAGAACAGAGAATCAACATCATAATGAAATTTACTCTAAAAGATTTATAATGATACCATTCATGTTTTTGCCAATATAAATGAGACGAAACTGTTCCCTTAACACACATGGATTGTGTTAAACTAAGCTGTTATTCTTTTTCCTCTGATTTCTCCTGAGATAAAAATTAGGGCAAGTTAAATATGGTTCTCTATGTTCGTTAACTCATTTAATTTTTTATTGAAACATAATTGATTATACATATTTGTGGGATAACAGTTGAATATCAATATCTATGTATAATGTGTGATGATCAAGTGAGTATAATTAGCATATTCATCATTATAAAACATAATCATTTTGTTGTGTTAAGGACATTCGATCTCCTCTCTTCTAGAATTGGATAACATGCAGTAAATTAATGTTAATTATAGGTGCCTACCTCGACTGTAACTTTTTTTTTCAATTTCATGGGAACTTATTGTTGGCTATCTAAATAATCACAATATTCTCAGACTGATGTTGCTTGCGGCAATGGTTACGAAATTTTTAAATATGGTTTTTGAACATGTTATAATTGGCTTCAAGTTTTTGAAAACTTCACATAGACACATCTTGATAATATTCTGTAAGTGCCTAGAATAGAAACGTCAAAGTTAATAACTTGAAAGTCTTTCAAAATGTTATCAGAGTAAGTAGAATCACTCATGAAAATGAAACTCAATATGTTTTTTCTTGACAGGACTTTTTGCCCTAGAAATTTATTTTACTTAGTTGAAACTAATGAGTATGACTGAGTAAAGATTTTTTGTTATTTTTCCACAGTTAGCACTGCGATTTTGTTTTGTTATACATCTTTGAATGAGTATATTAATTATCATCTGCATTGTTACAAAGCATTGTTCACAGGTTACCAAGAATAAATATTGCACACACACAGAGAGACACACACACATCCATACACACAAACACACATCTGCTATATATTTCTGATTTATTTAGTCAAAAATGTAGAACTTAACAGAGCAAGAGTAGGTGTAGCCTTTTATTAGATGTTTGTTCCCTATAGGACATCACCTGTAATTGCTGCA
>NW_007804369.1:0-1104 GCF_000696425.1 Galeopterus variegatus | reverse complement strand
GAGCCTGCAAAGGAAAGGGCAGATAATGAATTGGAGACGATTGCAAGCTCCACATCAAAAATGTGATGTTTTTCTCAACAATATTTCTTCCACAGGTCCTTCCACGGAGCAGCCCATTAGGAAATGAGTGCTTGGAATTTCTTCCCACAATTACTCACTCTATTCATTTTCCCAATTTCTTGCTTCAACTACAATGATGGGACTTTAGTATTCTAACTGGGACGTACATGTGCATGGATATGTCTCTGAGATTCTCTCCCAAAAATCAAGAAAGCTGCTTTTTCTAGAATATCTCTCACACAGACTGCATTTTTGACATTATGCATCATTTCTTTTTTTTTATTTTCTTTTTTTTTTTTTTTTCTTAAAGGCTTTTTGGCCTTCTGAGATCTATCATGAAAACAATCACATAATGTTATGACTTTACTTATATATTATGTAAAGTAATAGCTAGTACATGGAGCATAAAATAACAGGTAGATGTTTAAATATTTGCCTTCCTGGGAAACTTTATTATGAGTTCCTAGAATCTAGAAATAACTCATTTGCAGCAATTGTAGAACAAGGTTGTGAGTGCTTATCAAATGTTTATTAAACTTTTTTTTTTTTCCTTTTTGTCTTTTTTCGTGACCGGCAACAGATCACAACCCTCGGTGTTGCGCCCACACCTCGCTCAGCCAGTGAGCGGCCGGTCTGTATGTGGGATCCGAATCCTGGGCGGGAGCGCTGCCACGCTTCCGGCCCCTGAAATGTTTATTAAACTTTAACTAAACTGAATTTCAAAGCTCATCAGAGAATAAGTGAGTAGAGATAAATGCATTAAATTTTTCTCAGCCATGAAAGCCCAACGAAAGCAACATTTTGTTTGAAAATAGACACACCTGCACACACACACACTAACTAAATTGACATTTATTGCAACCTAGGTTGTTGGAGGGAAAAAAAATGAGTAATGTAAATCAAAGTGGACACACATTCTGCATAGGCATTTTCCCCACTTTTCAAATTTGTTTGGAATTGATTATGGATAGTCATGGATCAATTCAAAATGTCAATAATGAAGATTTTAAGCAGAATCATGGTGTAATAGAAAGAATTCTACAC
>NW_007804368.1:0-1104 GCF_000696425.1 Galeopterus variegatus | reverse complement strand
AGCCAGTGAGCAGGAACCGGTCTGTATGTGGGATCCAAACCCTCGGCGGGAGTGCTGCCGCGCTGCCAAGCGGTGCACTGTAGCAGTGCGCCACCGGGCCGGCCCATGACTCATTTAATCTCAACAAAATCACTGATGAAAAGTCAGGTAGTCCTCCCCAAGCAAGCCATTATAACTACATAGCTTCAATTAGATTATTTACTATAGTACATCATCATTTATTCATTTATTCAACAAATATTTAAAGAGCACCTAATACAGTCTTGCCTTCCAAATATTTAAAACACCATATTAGATAAGTAGTATCATGTTTCAACTATGAAAATAGGATTAATGAAGATAACTTGATTAAGTTTATGGAGCAGTAAGTGGCAGAATTGGGACATATGCCTCTTTAAAAATTTTTTTCTTATCTTTTTTTTAAAAAAAAACATGACCGGCAAGAGGATGTTAACCCTTGACTTGGTGTTGTCAGCACCATGCTCTCCCAAGTGGGCTAACTGGCCATCCCTATATAGGCATCCAAACCCATGACCTTTGTGTTATCAACACCAGACTCTCCCAAGTGAGCCATGGGCCAGCCCTAAAAAGTTTTTTTAATTGTACATATTTGTGGGGTACAGTGTGTTGTTTTAATGTATGCATATATTGGACAATTATTCGCTTAGGATAGATAGAATATCCATCACCTAAATATTTATCTTTTCTTTGAGGTGATTATAGTCAAGGTCCTCTTTTCTAGTTATTTAGAAATGTAAAATATAGTATTATTAGCTCTTGTCAGCCTTGAACACCAGACTTTATTCTTCCTTCTACCTATAACTTTGCACCCTAAATATATGCTTTCAATGATTTTTCTATACATTTCTGAGCTATACTTTCACTCTTCTTTCGTTTTTGTTACATTTTGCTCCAGGTATAAAATCCATGAAAATCTTTGCACGTAGTCCCAAAAAGCATTAATAGTAAGAGAAAATACAATTTATGTTAATGTTATTACAAACATTAAAAAAGTTTTTTAAGTGATTCTTTTTAGAATATAGTATAATGTGTGCTGCAAACAAAATATTATTCTCCTGTGTTGAGAAGATCAGATTTTTTTCT
>NW_007804367.1:0-1104 GCF_000696425.1 Galeopterus variegatus | reverse complement strand
CGTATAAAGTACACTGCTGAACATTTCTAGAAAATAAATATTATAAAAAATTATGCGGCCCGAGAAGTGGACTCTACAGTTCAGTAACAATACAGGTGTTTCTAGCACTTTTCATGTTACTTTCTAAAAACTGTGCCAATAGCAAAATGCAGATAGAAGAAATTACTGTAAGTTAATCTGTAATAGTTATTAAAATCAAGTATCAAAATAAACTGAACTTAGAACCACGCTTCAAATACCAGCATTGCAAAAGGTTTAGAGTTTAGAAAATTATTGACTATATTCAATCACACTACTTAGTAATATTTTAACTAGAACAAAAACAATTACATTAAAATAAGAATATTATAAAATAGGATTTACTCTTCATCTCATCTTCTTTAATTTCTATTGCTGTGTATTTTTTGTAATGTACAATTACATAATAAATTAGGATAGTGTATTCATTATCTCCTGCTAGGTAACAAATTACTGCAAAATTTAGTGGCTTAAAAGAGCACTGGCTCTTGTCCTTTCCCACCTGGGTTAGTATATTATGACCGGATTTCTCATATGTGACCTGGTTCTCTTGTTTCTTAAAATCCTTTGTTAACATCTTTGCAGATAAATACTAAAACACTTTGGATAACATACAAAACCCTGCCCTCTCTTTCACCTTGTCATACCCCAGGCCAATCATGTCCTACCTTCCAGCCAGCCATACTACACCCCTTCTCTAATCTCCCCACCCCTCTCTGTTGCTTTTCTTTTCCCTTTTCTATTTTTTTTCCCATACATCTCATTCTATGGTATGTGTATATGTCAGTCTTTCTTTCTTGTCCAGGACATCTTGATAGTCTTATTTAACTCTGATTCTCAGGGCTTAGACTCAGTTCTAATTCCTGGCATATGATTACAGTCAATGATTGTTGTTTAATTTGCCAGAGAATAAATGCATGAAATATGTAATAAAAGAGAAATGAGCATCATGTGGTATCTTATATTAAATGACTTCTGAGATCATTTCCATTCTTTTTATCTTATGACTACTCTAATTTTACATATTTTTGGTAATGTATATGAAATAAAGAGCTATATCAATATTGTGTGGAAAGGCACATAAAA
>NW_007804366.1:0-1104 GCF_000696425.1 Galeopterus variegatus | reverse complement strand
AGCCCTGATGAGACTAACAGAAGATTTCTCTGCATAAAACTTATTGGCTAGGAGAAAATGGGACAATACATTGAAAGTGCCAAACAAACAAACAAGCAATAACAAAAAATAAACAACAATAACAACAACAAAAACCTGAAGAAGCAGTAATAAAGCAACAAGAAAAAATGAAGAAGCAGTGTCTTTCCCAGACAAGCAAAAACTTAGGGAATTCATCACTCCAAGATTAGCTCTATAAGAAATCCTCAATGTAGTCCTAAATCTGAAATCCAAAGAATGATAATGACCATCGTGAGTACATGAGAAAAAATAAAATCCACTGGTAGAAAAAATACACAATTGAGAAAGAGAAATAAATTATATCTTCTCACTATAAAAAAAGGCAAAGAAAAACAATAAAAAGGAAATAAAGGAACAGAAGATATATCCAGTACTACTACTACTACTACTACTACTACTACTACTACTACTACTAATAATAATAATAATAATAATAATAATAATAATAATAATAATAATAATAATAATAATAATAATAATAATAATAATAATAATAATAATAATAATAATAATAATAATAATAATAATAATAATAATAATAATAATAATAATAATAATAATAATAATAATAATAATAATAATAATAATAATAATAATAATAATAATAATAATAATAATAATAATAATAATAATAATAATAATAATAATAATAATAATAATAATAATAATAATAATAATAATAATAATAATAATAATAATAATAATAATAATAATAATAATAATAATAATAATAATACTACTACTACTACTACTACTACTAATAATAATAATAATAATAATAATAATAATAATAATAAAATGTCAGGAGTAAGACAATCCCTTTAATTAACAACTCTGAGTGTTAATGGATTGAATTCACCACTCATATAGACTGGCTGACTGGATTAAAAAAATTAAAACCAACTATATGCTGCCAACAAGAAACTCAAAAGCATGGGCAACAAAAGAAAAAAAAATAAACAAAATGGGATTATATCAAAATTAAAAGCTTCTTCACATCAAAGGAAACAATCAACAGTAAAGAAACAACCTGCAGAATTTGTA
>NW_007804365.1:0-1104 GCF_000696425.1 Galeopterus variegatus | reverse complement strand
CCAGCCTTTCAGAGGTGAAACTTAGATTCAGGTGTAGGCCCTGAGATACAAAAATGAATAAGGAATTCTCCTTGACTGCTCAGAATTCACAGTTCAGTAGAAAGAGGCGGAATACAGCAAATAATTATGCTCTAATAAAATGATTATTACATCCTACAGAAATTCAAAACAGGTGATGAAAAAGTGGTTGAACTGCTTGGGGAGGAATGTAAGAAGGACTGCTGTTCTAAATGGTGGGTAAGTGGATAAAGCACTGACACTGGACTCAGAAATCCTGGGTTTGATTTCTAGTTCAGTCATGCTATGCATGCTATATCAATACTCTAAGTTGTGAGTCCTTCATTTATAAAGTGGGATACATTTTTTTTTTCCGTCTTATTAGAGGTTTTGTGTGGATCCTAAGTCAATACCTTACCAACACATACATGAAATACTTCTTTTTTCTTTTTTTTTGGTGGCTGGCTTGGCTGCTACGGGGATCCACATCTCCTGTGACCTTGGAATTACAAGGCTGTGCTCTAACCAACTAAGCTAGCTAGCCAGCCCAATACTTGGTTTTCTTAATTGTCCCTTACCTTACCCCATTGAACACTGTACACATCCTTGTCAAGATAAAATCCTGACCACTTCTCCTTGTAAATGCTAATACCAATCCTGACCTTCTTCATTGGACTTTTCGGGCTTCCATCTTCTGGCACTCCCAATAATTGTAGTAAAACTACTAACAACAAGAATATCAGCAATAGTAACTACGAACAAGGACTGAGGGCCAATTTGTTTGGCTGTCTATTGTTTACTTTCTGTAAATTATCTCACTACATTCTACTCCAATCTATGAGGTAGGCATCATTATTCCCATTTTAATGACAAGGGACCTGAAATTTAGAAAAGATAAATTATGTTTTCGAGGTCATTCAGCTAGTGACAGAACCAGGAATCAAACAGAGATCTAGGTTCAAAAGTTTCATGCTATCCTTTTCACTTCATGCTGATCCTTTGCCCTGTCCGGAGCCATAGAGCCTGGCTGCCTGCCTGTCTGGAGTCAAAGAGCCCGCCCAGCTATTGCCTCGAGGCCTCAGAGCCTTGTTTGCTGTTATCTTCCAT